>NC_044988.1:51818509-52122413 GCF_008728515.1 Papio anubis | reverse complement strand
CATAATTATGTTTATTTTATTATTGTAAATTAAAAGATAGGTGTTGCAGTTCTATAAATGTTTCCTGAGTTTGATTAATTCAAATGTACCCCCCTGAGAGATGGGTCCATTCTTAGCAAGCTGACAAAATCAGACCTCAAGCAGAGCCTGTGATCTGAACGTCAGGCCCTGAACCAGGTACCCAGCAGTTAGCCTGGGTCTTCCCCTTGCTTTACCTCCTCTAACATTATCATTGGCCAAAGTGAGGCTCCTATTATTATTTAAGTAATTTCAGTGTGTGTTTATAATAAAAGAATAGGAAAAAAATAGTTGCAGTCAGTAATTACCACAAAAGGAGGGTAGGAGCAAAAAAATAACAGTTTAATTGGAGAAAGATGTAGCTGCTGCTACTGCTGATAATGATGAATAACATTAATTGTGGACTTAAAAATGTGTGACACATTCTGTTATACACTTTAAATAAGTTATTTCATTTAATCCTAACAACCCCAAGAGGAAGGTACATTATTGTGCACAATTTACCAGTGAGGAAATTGAGGGATTTCAAGGTCAAGTAACTCACCCATGGTCAGATATCCAGAAAGTGCAGAGCCAAGATTACAGTCCAGGCAACACAAGTCTTTGCCCAAACTCTTGACTGCAAAGCTTGATTAAGAAGCTGGGAAGGAGGCTCTGGGGGAGAAACTATGGGAGCCCTTTGTTTCAGTTTCAGGTGTTGATTTCTCTGGTTTATGGTTAAACTTTCTTCTTTTTGACCAGGTATATCATTAACTTCTCATACTGACTAGTCCGGATGTGATTCCAGTCTTGGCTTACTACTCAATCAAATGGTGGGGTGGGGGTGGAGATCTAAGAACAGTGGATAAGAATTGGAAGAGGCTGAGGCAGAGTGAGATGGAAGGGGTCAAAGATGATATATGTGTATGGAAAAGGTGGCCAGATTAAAAAAAATTAAGCAGTGCACATCAGCAGAAGGAAAGAGGGACAGCAGGTTTGATGCCCAATCATAATCCCTTTGAGAGAGTAAAAGAGTAGATCAGACACCAGTAACTAAAAGAATCTTTGTTTCTGACTGGAGAGGCAGTGCGGGGGGTAATGGAAGCATGCTCAGTTGGATGTCAGCCCGCATGTTCCCTGATTTGTAACTGGAAGTCCTTGCTATTGCCTTTGAGCTCTGGAACTGTTTTATTGCTTTTATAAACTACTAGTTATCTTCTTTTAGGGGGACATAACAGATGGTCATGCTGGAACTGAGCTTTTTATCTGAATCTTCAAAACCTTTTTGTGCACAATTTATGAGGTTCACTTCTTTGCAAATTCAGTGCTTTCTTGTAGCTATTCCTTTTGAGATGAGCCACAAGAGCCTCATTTTCGTTGGGCATTGCCTATTAGTGGCAAAACTCCTTTCTTATTTAATCAGCTTCTCCAAAGGAATAAGGCTGAATCCAGATAGGTTCTGTTTATGAGGGCAAAAAGATTTTGGTGGTCTAACTAAAAATAACGCATGGAATCTGCCACCTGGGTCTCCCTTTCATATTCATCTTGTATTTTTATGCATTTTGCTCATGAAGTTCCTGCTAGTAAGTCAGCCCCTGAGAGCATGGAAGAGATTTGACTGGGTTAACTGTTTGTGGCTATAGAAAGGACAACCCCAACCGGTCATGTGGTTGGAAGGCAAGGCTGACATAATCCCAGATCCTTGCCTTGTTGGGTTCAGAATATGCAGAGGATCGTTGCATACACTCTCAGTTGAATGAAAAAAAAATGAGTAAAACAGTATTATCTATGAAAAAAAAACTCAGAAAACGGTATGTTTTTCATAATTACCAGAAACCTGCAAGACAGTTGGATACACACTGGGCTCAGAAAACAACCAAACCAAAATCAACTTTGCAAACTTCAGCATCTTCATAGTTCATTTTGTTCTCTAGGCTTGTTTCCCAAATCATTTGGAATTAATACTATTCTGGTTTATTATTCAAATTCCTGAATCCAGAGATACTTTCAGCTAGCTTTTATGCAGTCTCTGAATATTACCTAGACTCCAGAGTGGCAGTATAGCGTCTAAGAAAACACAAACTTTGGGGTCAAGGCCTTTGGGTCTGCTACATACAAGCTGCATAACTTCAGGCTAATTGTTAGAGTCTTTAAATCCTTCAGTTTTTTCAACTGCAAAATGGAAATAATAACAACTATCTCCCAGGGTTACTATAAAGATGAAATCACACGTACACACACACACACACACACACACACATATTTATCTGTTGCATAGTTTGTACTTAGCATGTATGTATGCATGTGTAAAGTGCTGGCCTGTAATACATACAATAAACAATAGTTGCATTATTGTTGTTTGCTTGCACTTTGCTCCTCTATTGTCCTTGTGAAGGAAGAAATGCTTCTCTCAGTGTTGGGTATTGTTTGCTTATGAAGTCTCTGAGAAGTTCTTCAATAAAGAAGCCTGTTAAAATTCTTATATGCTGAATGTTCTCAAACTTATTTGATCACCAAACCAGTTTTTCCAGTAATACCTATTAATATCCTGTGGATCCACTGCTCTGCAAACACAGCAAACATACTTTAGGAAATGCTGATCAGGTGGATATAGCCATGATCTTTAATACGGAAATGTGTATTTGAAGCCTTGTTCTATACTTCCTGGGCTCTGTGACTCTGACAAGACACTGAAATTAGCTGCTACTATCAGTTAGGGCTCAGCTCAGATGTAATCGGTTCCAGGACCACCGGTCCCCAGAAAGAGGGTAAGAAACCTTTCCTGTATGTACGTATAATCAGTGCCATGCAGAGCCATACTGGAACCTGAGGCACAAGACAAAAATCAGCCATGCTGGTATTGTCTGCTTTTAAAAGGAAGTTGTTTGCTTGCCTTGTCCTAATCCTGACCCTGCTCATAATGCCCTGAACATGTATTGATCATACTATAATAATGTATTTATATATGTCTTCACAAATAGACCAAAAGCTCCTGGTGGGCCAAGACCATGCCTCGTTAATCTTTATATTTACGGAATCAAGCTCAGTACTGGCATGAAGTCGGTTTTGATAAATGTGTCTCTGGTGAGAGTGCTCTTTTCCCATATACCTACTCCTTCACTTCATGTTTCTGTTTAACTATCATCATCAGAGAGACCTTCCATGTAAAAGGGCCTCCCTGTCACCTCCACCTCAATATTTATCCCTTATGTTGTTTAGTTTTTCTTCATGGCACTTATTATGTCCTGACATCTTTTTGAATTGTGTGTGTGTGTGTGTGTGTGTGTGTGTGTTTACCTTGACTTAAACCTTGGTCAAGCAGGGTCTGTTGTTTCATTCCTGCATCCCCAGTACCTAGAGTGGTACCTGGTATATAGTAGATATTCATATATTGGTTGAATAAATTAATAATTAAACGGATGCACGACTATCTTCTTTTTCTTTCATTGCCTCATCTAGCAAGTGGAAATAATGCAATCTCCCTTATCTGCTATTAGGATTACATCAAAATGTGTTTGTGGAAGCAGTTAGTATAGTGCTGTGCCCATTGTTAGTAGTCAATAATGTATGTTAAAGAAATCTGTATCTAGCTGAATGTGAATAGAAGATGGTAACTCCTATGGAATTTTTTAAATAATTATAACTTCTGTGCCAGAGTTTTCTAAAACCTTGGAGAGAATGCGAAACACCATGGTGTCATTTGTTGAGTGTGTTTTTATAAGGAGAATATTAATGAAGCAACCAACTACTTTTGTATAGTATTCAATCAGAGACTGAGATAATGGCTTTTCATCTCATGGTCTTATATATTATCGCACAGCATTAAGGGTATTACAGTCAAGTGTCTGGGCTTGAATTCTGGCTCTGCCCTTTACTAATGTGAATGATTGCAGATAAGTCACTCTCCTTTTGAGGCTTAGCTTCTTCCTTTGTAGAAGAACATTGTAAATAGCTATATCTCAGATTTGATATAAGAATTTTATGTGCTCATTTTATAAAACATAATTACTGTTAGTTGCTGCTGTTCTTTTTACGACTATTACTACTGCCGGCACTACCACTGCTGCTGCCAATACTACCACTACTACCAATAGACATCTGGGAGTTTAGAAGACAAAATATAAAGAAAAACAAATGCTACCCACTTTTTTTTTTCTCATAAACTTTTAGCAGATCTCAAAGTCCAAAGGGAAGCTGAAGCCAGGACAAATTGAATTAACAGATTATACCCACTGACAGAATCCAGCAACTGCTATTGCCAGCAGTAAGCCGTCTTTTGGGTCCTGTAACTCCAATCTCCACATCCCCTTAGGGTTCACCTGCTATCTCAGGGAGGTTCCAACACAATCTGACAAATCTTTAGGACAGCATCCCTTCCCTGACAAGCAGGTTGTTGTCTTGGACATGAAGAATTGCAGATGACCCACATTGCTCCTCTGTCGATGCACTATTTCTCTATTTTCTGTCTATGTGTTTTTCACAAGGTAATTAAGCAGTTTTGCATAAATTAATCATTCCTATAAAGTGCAGACTATTTCCAGAAAAAATCTTGAGGTATGACCTCAGTCTCCTTGGAAGGGTGACGTCAGCAAGGCCATGGGAACTTTGATGGAAGTTCAAGGAGCTGTTCTTGAAAGCGAATCATGACTCTTTAAGGTTATTTAAAGATTACACTGCTAAAAAGGTATATTTGTTTATGCTGTTTTCCTGAGGACTTGAAAAGAGCTAGCAGCTTCCCTTGGGTGCTTTTTCTTGCCTAACTCCACTCCCTTTCTTTTATTACTTCTTAATTTATTTTCGGAGAAATCACAGCAAACTGTGTGTCTGTGTGTGCGTGTGTGTGTATTCTCTGTAAGCATTAGAAAGAAAAGATAGCCCCCTTAAAATAGAATTACTGGGAACATATCTCCTTAAAAGAAGCTGAGATAACAGATTTCATTAAAACTGTGCTTTAATGGAATTGAAGGAAACTCTATCATTAAGATGTGTTTGCAGAAGGTAAGTAGAAAGTGGTTTTAATTATTGAATGTTTCTAAATATATCCACCCACTCCTCCCCCACCAAGTAATGCAGATCTGTAGTTCCAGGAAAAACCATGTAATACCACTGAAGGGTGATAAGAGATATCCAACTGACCATCATTTGGCAAGGTCACTTTTTAATTAACCCAAAGCAGAGATAAACCTAGAATTTTCTACTCATATCATGGGGGGAACCATGTTTTGAAATATTACAACTATGCTTCTTTCCCCCGTATTTTCTGCTAAATTTACCTTGTTCCCCTTTCAGGCAGTAGTAAGTTTTCATTGTTTTTTTCTCCTGCGGTTTGCTATAGCCTGTATGTAGAAAGATAGAATAGGCAATGCTCAGATTTTGGGTTTCAGAATTAACTTTTCGAACTTGAAGCACAGATAAACCTCCCAACAGTTGTGGGAATTCTGCTTTCCAAGTATCCTCCTTTCCAGAAAGTCAGGCATGGAAGGTACAGAGTCATAGAGAAGCAACTGTGGCCAGCATGGTTTAGGCTGGTAGGTGAGAATAGCTACAAGAGGTGCCCAGGCAGGGGTGGGCAGCTTCAGAGGGTCCCCATCCCTTCATGGTATGGAGTGTAGAGTGGCAGAATGTTTGCCCATGTGGCTTGCAGTGGGGCAAATGTGACCCAAGAACTTAGAGCTGGAGAAGCTTTATAGTTGCAAGAAGATGATGGCAGGCACCAGATAGGAACATGCATGTCTTAGCAGATGGATAGCGAAAGCATAACCTTGGTTTAAACCTCCCCTTACAAAGGATATTCTTGTCACATCAATTTGTGACAATTATAAGCATACTTGGGAAATAATGGAAGATCAGTTAGTTAAGTTCATATGGTAGCACCTTCCATGCTTGGCATTAATTTTTGATTTGATATGTTTGGTAACTAGGAGTAATTGTATTAAATAGTTTCTCTGGAAGGAGAGTGTCAAGACAAAACATGCTTTAATTGGAAGAATGCAAAGGATATTAGAAGGAACAAAGACTTTTAGATTTTAAGAATAAGGACTGGGTTTTATTCATCTTTACGCCTCTAGTGGCTACTAGCACAAACTCTGGCACACAATTTATTGAATGCACACAAGTGCTTAATAAATGTCTGTTGAATGAGAAAAAGAGAACATTTCTATCCTATTGAATCCTCACTAAAATCTAAAAGGATTTCAGCAATTTAGTGCAGATATGAAGAAGGTTTTCCTGGTGGGAAATTGTTACACTGTGAAATAGAAACTGAGGGAAAATGTGCAACATCTTGGGAGGTCGCTATGCTTTAGGCTTGCTGTAGCCTAAATGCCAGAGGTAATTTTGCTGACTTTTCAACACTAAGGTATATATGACTTACTCAACTCTATTATGCAGAGTTGTTAAAAAAAAAACTTTAATGAAATGACATAAACCTTCAATGCATATTCCTAAGTGAAAGAAGCCAGTCTGAAATGGCTACATACTGTATGATTTCAAATATATGACACTCTGGAAAAGGCATAGTATAGAGATGGTTAAGAGAATCGGGTTGAAGGGAGAAAGGGATAAATAGGTGGAGCACAGGGAAGTTTTAGGGCAGTAAAATTATTCTGTATGATACTGTAATGGTGGATACATGACAGTATATATTTGTCAAAACCCACAGAACTGTACAATTCAGAGAGTGAACTCTAATGTAAATTATAGACTTTAGTTAGTAATGTGACTATCAGTTCAACTAGAACAAATGTGCTACACTACTGCAACATGTTAACATAGGAAAACTATGCCAGGGAAGAGAAAGGGATACTTAGTCTGCTCAGTTTTTCCATAAACCTAAAACTGCTCTAAAAATTGTATATTAATTTTTAAAAACTGTAAATCATCAAGACATTGAGGAATGGGGGTTCTCTTAATTTGGGGGACTACTTTTTCTAACATGTTGGTGAGAAATGGTACACCAACCTTTCTCTACAAGTTAGGAAGGATTAAGAGACATTGAGAAAAGAAGCATTATTCTCTGTCAGACAAAAAAGTGAATTATAGCAGTCAGTTCCTTTATGCCTGCTCTAACTGAAAGATACAGGAGAGAAAAAAGACTCTTCTTTGACTTTTCTCCCTGGCAATTGATGGCTTATGGTCTTGGCAGTTAAAGGAACTGACATGTGATTAGGCATATGGAAATCAGACGGCAGAATATAGTCCAGTCCTCATTCAACATTTTACAAAAGTAGGGTCCAGTATTCAAAAGGAAATATCAAATCCCATTCCCACAGCCTAGATTGTTCTCCTCTGCTCCAGCATTTCCTTGGGGTTTGTCTCAAGCCACCCTCATTTTTTGGGGACATGTTTATTCCTTTGGTGCCACTCCAGCCTGCTACATAATGCCAGATAGTATTTCCAGTTTGTATTTCCTTCTTAGCCAACTATTAGAGTGGACATAGCCTTCTGTTGATTTTTTTAAAACATTTTTATTGGAAATTGAGCAGATGGATTTGAATTCCTAATTTTCTTTAAAAACGTGCCAAGTATTTGTTCCTTTGTTCCTTATTTTCCTCTTAACCAATTCCTTGTGTCTTTGCATCTTTTTCTTTAAAGGCATCTCACTGATTAGTCTCATCTCTCTATGTTCTAGGCAACTCATTGGAAGCTAAGTTCTCTCGAATTGATTCTACATTATTGTCCTATTTTCACACTTGTAGTGTATGTAGGTATATGCACAAATAATATTAGTGAAATAATTGAAAATTATGTTAAAATATTAAAATACAATTCATACTTATGATTGCTTTAGAAAAGGAGATTGGAAAGACATATTTGTCTAGTCTTTCACTGAGTACCATGAACCAGCTACTTTGTAAAATGTTTAAGATAAATTATCTTATTTAATTTAATCTTATTGAATGCCCTCAAGAAGTAGACTAATAGTCCCATTTTACATAATAGAAGGATAGTGAGACTACCAGAAATTGACTCGCCTGAGGTTAGATAGCTAGTAAATGGTACAGCTAGGAGGCAAATTCAGATTTATCTTACTGTATAATCTATTTTGCTTTTAATTGAAAGAGCATTGGTTTTATCATCTGAAAGGTTTAGGTTTGAGTCCTTCCTTTTGTGGAGTGGGGACATGTAGAACTCTTAATTGACTTACTTAACCCTTCATTTGTCTTTAAAATGGGAATGATACTCATTTACTTTCAGTATTGATCTGAGAAGAGGTCATGAAAGTAAGGTCTTTGCACGGAGCCTAGCATACAGCAATATGAGAAGTGTCAATTATGTTTACATTAAAGCTATTTTTTTTGATGACGGTATAATTCATCCTGAGACAGAAAAGTAAACTGTACTAATTTCAGAGATAGAAATTATCATATGTTACTAGATCTGTGTTCATTACTGTTCTAGTCCATTGCGTGATGCTATAACAAATACCTGAGACTGGATACTTTATAAAGAACAGAAAGTTATTTTCTTACAGTTCTGAAGGCTGGGAAGTACAAAATCAAGGTGCCACAGTTGTTTGGTGAGGGTGGCTCTCTGCTTCCAAGATGACGTCTTATGCAGCATCCTCTGGAGCAGGAAACACCGTGTCCTCACGGGGCAGAAGACAGAAGGGCAAAAAGAGACAATCTCCCTCTGTCAAGCCCTTGTGTAAGGAAACCTGATCATATTTACAAAGGAGGAGGTCTTGTGGCCTAATCATCTCTTAAAGGCCTTACCTCTTATTACTATCAAATTGACAATACCTGAATCTTGGAAGGGACACATTCACCTGGGATGTGTGACTGAAGCCAAATCTTAAATTGTTGAGAATGTAGTCCCATATGGACATCTGCAATCTCGTTTCCCAACCCTGTGGCCAAAAAATTATTAGGAGACCTCATGGTTTTGCTCTTTTCTTAGAAGCTGTGTTTTTCTGGTCAGCAGCTACCTATACAATTTAATGCCAGACTTTCTTCTTCTGTCAGCACATCTGTCTAAAACCTTCCTACTAGACTGAAATGATCTACTTTCAATCCTTAGTGAGAATCTTGTTGGATTAAAGGTCAGACATCCACATCTGCAGCTCTTTGCTTCTGCAGCTGCCTGTGCAAACAGCGGTGTTACACTGACTTGTTTTGCCGTCTTCCTCCTGCCTCTCTTTCTACCAGTCAGATATTAAAGCCTTACCTTGGCTAGGTGCTTACTTGCTTTTGCCACTGGTTTTAGGATTTGAAATGCAGGACCTCCAGACTCAAAATTATTAAAAATAAAACCAAGCAAAATAATAAAGCATAAGTAACCAGTGACCTTTCAGACTGTAGCAAATGGCATACTGGATGTTTTAAACTAAACACGTTTTGAAATTCTTCTTTCATGCTGTAACGTAGACTTGTTTTTCATTCTATTTTCTTTAAAACATGCTTTCTCAACCTTAGGAAACTCTGCCTTATTTTCAAGAAGAAATAGGGTCCAAAATCCAAGTCAGTCTATTATAACTTAATGGCATGGTGGCAGGCAGGGGCAGGGGGACACATTGGTCGTTTTCTGTATCTTAGTGCTCTATTTTTGTCAAGTTAACCTACATGGAACAAATGTTTGAATGGCTGTGATGTGCCAAATAAAACTTGCGTGGCACAGGGTATGAAATAACCAAACAGAAAAGGTCTAGGAAGCTACAGGTGGGAGAGTAGTTTAGAAAATTAAAAAGGAAACATAAGGATGCTAGATTGCAGCCCAACAGGAGGCCAGTTTCTAGTTATGATACAACCAGGAAGCTCTACTTCCCACAAAAGAGCTTGCAAATGAAGACTTTTCTCCCACAACCTCAGTGGCCTAAAGAGCACAGGGCAGCCGGGCAGAGAAATGCCCAGAGATGGAAGTGAGACAGAAAGGCTTTTTGCGAATGGTATTGATGGAAAGTAAAGTTTGCTTCGTGGTGTAATTGACTGTGTTGCTGATTTAAAACCTGAATTTTAAACACTTGCAGATATAGACAGAGAAAAAGTTTTGCAATTGAAAATCTGAACTCTAATACAACAAAGCAATATGCTAGTGTGCCCTTTGGTGGATTAAGAACAGAGTTGGAATGGAAAAGATCATCAGGCATTTAAACATTACCAAGCAGATATTATTCTTAGGTACATTGGGCTAGAGTTTATCGATGTCTTACTAAAAAGGAGTTAGAAGTTGGTAAGAGAATCTTACTTTATGGAAACTGAAATTTGTCATATATTAGCTATGCTTAAGCTAAATACAATGAACTGCAAATAAAAATTCCCACATCAAAGCACTCCTCTGGATTTTGTGAAAGATGAATATTTGAACCAGGTGGTCCAGCCTGACAACTGCAGTCACAGGGGTATACCAAAATTATTTTATTTATGTTTGATCGTCAAAGTAATAGATATGCATGTTAACAGCAAAGCAAATATTAAAAGAACAGCCTATATGTTTGTTAAAGTCCCCTGACCCTCCCACTCCCTGCTTCCACTCTCTATCCAGACTTAACTACTTTTAACTACTTCTATTTTTAGATCTTCTGTTAGTTTTGATTCCAGCACTAAAATATATGTGTAAGCTACTTTATCATTATTGGTAAACATTATGCATTATCTATCGCTCCACATGATTTTAAGATTTAGCTCACCTCCTTCCTTATGCCTATCAAATTTTATAATTGTATAATTGTGTTTATTTCTTCTGATTATTTTTATAACTAATTATGTCTGTATTTTTCCATTCCACAACTTCTGAGGGAATCTTTTTTCTTTCAGCATTCTCTCCTTCAGGCCACCTTCAACTCTTGCCCAACTGCATTGTCAGAGCCTGAACTTCTACAATGTAAAAGGCAGATAAGTTTTACTTTCTGTTTCATAGGGAGGCTTAAGTCTCCTTGCTTTGTATGCAGATTATTTTAATAGCAATATAACGTTCTCCACAAAGAAATGAAGCATGCATAGTCCAGGTTATTCTACTAGTTCCTTTATGAGATCTGAGAAATCAGTAAAGGTGAATAAATGGAAAATGATTCATGAGACGTTAGGACATGATCTGAGTCTTACACAAGGCAGACTGTGTAAGCCTCAATGTGCAACCTCTAATGAGCAGAGAGGTTGAAGGTACAGAGAGGATGCGAAAACAGAATATTCAGAATGAGTCTGGTGTAGTCAGGTGATAGACACATGACAAGGCAATATGGAGAAAATTATTTCTTGGAGCAAAATGGTGGATAAAGTTGGAAAGGTAGTTTAGAACCAGATGGTTGGCTACGCGCCTCAGGCTGTCTGCTTCCCAAAAGTTGTAGCCTACACTTTCCCTGCCTCCACTTCCTGCTCTCTCTCTCTCTGTAACCTCTTTCAATCTGCCGAAAACCCACATAGCTCTGTTAAAATTGCTCTCAAAGACCACCAGGACCTTCACTAATAGTCTTGTCCTAACCCATATCTTCCTTTGTGTCTTTGTGAGATTTGATACTATTGGCCATAATCTACTTGTTAATGTTTCTCATTCCCTTTATCATGTGGCATTGTATTCATGTTCTTCTCCTGCCCATCTTAATATTACTCCTTTGTCTCTTTAAGTGTGCTTTCTTGAGGGTCTTTTGGGTTCCTGCCCTTGACTCTCATCTCTCTCCATTGGTCATTCTATTGATTTCTGTCTTCCTTATGCTGTTGACTCCTGAGTCTCCACCTTGGATTTACTTCCTGTGTTTTAGATCTACTACGCATTACCAAGAGTTTGCTGAAAATGTCATTCTGAATAATAAATCAAAACTTTTTTTACGCTCAGCATGTGCAAAATTTACCATATTCCCTTCCATGCCAATTCCTCTTCCTGTCTCCTCTGTCTTGCTTAGTTCTGTCATCCTTCAAATCAGCTGGGTTCAAACCCTAATTATAGCTCTTGATTTCAGCCCCTGACTAGCCTTCATATCCGGTCACTCACTGCGTTCTATCCATTTTCTACCTATGTCATTTCACCCCACCTCTACATTCCTAGTATTGGAACCCTGATAGGGCCCCCTTTTGGTCTCATGTGAATTGAGGCAAAGATATTTGTATCTTCTAATGTCCCCCCATTTTAATGTGTACTTCACAATAGTACCAGAGTAGGATAGGTTGGATCATTCTATCTCTTGCTCAGAACCTTTCAGGGTTCCAAATTATTGGCAGAATAAAGGCCTAATGCTTTACCTGGCTTGCCCATTCAAGATCATCCACACTGACTTTTCCAGAACTGTTTTTCACTATTTCCTCTCATGGAACCTATAGCTGGGCAATATCAGATTTCTCAGTTTTTCCTCCACTTGATCTCCTACATTCCTTTGCCAGATTCCTGTCTTGAGCTCGTGACATCTTATCTTTCACAGAAGACCCAGATAAATTGCTGCCTATGTCATAAAGTCTTTCCTGTGTAACACTACTTTTCTTCTACTGGAGTAAAATAATGTGTCTGTTTCCATATATATATATATATATATATATATATATATATATATATATATATAAAACATTTTGCCTTATACCACTGAAATATTATTCAGGGATGTCTTAGTCCCTTTGTACTGCTATAACAAAATACCAGAGACTGGGTAATCTATAAACAGAAATTTATTGCTCACAGTTCTGGAGGCCAGTAAGTTCAAAATCAACGTGCTGGCAGGTTTGGTGTCTGGTGAGGGATGCTGTCTGCTTTGAAGATGGCACCTTGTTGCTGTATCCTACAAAAGAGACAAACACTGTGTTTCCTCATGGCAGAAGGGACAGAAGAGGTGAAGTTGCCCCCTCAATCCCTTTTATATTTTATATTTTATTCATTCATAAAGTCAGAGTCCTCATGGCCTAATCACCTTCTAAAGCCCCACCTCCTAATACTGTTGCATTAGGGGTTACATTTCAACATGAATTTTGGAAGGGACACAAACATTCAAACCATAGCAAGGGATAAGATAGTGGCTTAATTTTATATCACTCCCCTTCTTCTACCCCGAGAACAATTTGTTATTTAACATGATTATAGAAAGGGTATACTTAATGAGAAAGACATGCCTTTTGAGGTCAAATTGCTTAGTAAAAGCAAGGGTCCTGTTAACCATTTTATCGTAAGCAAGTCACTGAGCCACTTGAACTTTTGTAAAATGGGAATAACAATACTTGTACCTCCACTTCTCTGAGAATCAGTGAGTTCATATCTGTGCAAGAACTTTGCAGATTGCAGGGTTGTATATTTTTCTTCCTCTTCCGAGAGTTAAAGAGTTATAGTCTTCCAAAACACTGTCTACCAGGCTGTATCACTCTAAGATGGGTGTTACTCACTAATTCTGTTTTAGAGAGGAGGACTGTGAGAAAGGGAAGAATTGAAACTTACATTTATCTAAATAGATATCCTGTCTCTGGAAAGGATTCATAGCCCAAGGAAGGAGGTCTACTTTCCTTGAAACCTTTTGTTAAATACGCTGAAGTGCCTAGAACTTTGGAAGCAGACCCAGAAATCTCCAGCTGCCTCAGTGTCTCTTTCATACCCAGGCAGGCTCCTGGCCAATTTAACTAGGAAGGGGCTACAGGTCTCAGCCTCTTTGGGAGAAGGATCTGGAGAAGGCCTTCATTCAGTCTGGATATCCCCCTGCCCACCAGAGGGTGCTCCATGCAGAGGCAGTAAACCATGGTAATAGACTTAAAAGTAGCCTCTGGAGCCCTAAGTTCAACTCTTTAGTTACTCTTTAAATTTAGCCAAGTTGCCTATCATTTTTAGAATATGAAAAATGGGATCATACCTGCTTTGCCTAATTGTTAAGATGAAATGAGGTCATGTAAGTGAGAGCACCTAGCTCTAGTCCTGGCATGCTATTGGTATTCTGTGAATTCCCTCTTTCTTTTACTTCTTCCTAGTCTCCCATTTCTTCTCCCTGTTGTAGAGTTTGCTTCCTTGGCTTGGGTCACAAGAGGCTTTCTCAGAGCAGGGTCACATCACTTGACCTGTCTCAGGGTCCCTTAAATCTCCAGGGGTTGTCACTCTAAATATAGCTTTTGGATGAACAAGGAAATGCAACCAGTCAGCAGCTCCTAGTGGCTTCACAAAAGCAGTTATTGGCAGGGAGCCCGCAGTTAGAGAGTGTGGAGACAAGAATAGTACTCAAGGCTAGTTCAGGGTTCTTTCTGCCAGTTTCTGCTGCCACTGCACATGTGGGCACAATTGGGGATTAACTCTTCCCTTCTTTCTGTAGCATAGCCATAGCCACAACTTTGATTTAAGTATGAGCCCAAATTCAGTTCCTTGCAGAAAAATTATTTTCTCATGCTTAATAAAGGGGCACATTAAGTCCACCTTATGACCAATACCTTTGTTTGCCATCCCAAAATTATAAATTACAGGCCTTTCAGGTTGTTTACTAGGCTGCCTTGTATATCCACTTAAGTGAGTTTTGGGGAGGCCCAAATGGAGACATGGCCTCTTGAAAAGGTACAGACCGTATTTTAGCAGACACTTACTTAGTTATTCCTCTAGTTACTTTAGGGATGATTACTGCTTTGCCATGTTTTCCCAGACCACTTAGCTTTATTGTAGCTGATTGCACAGAACTAAGATATCAGATCACATTTGGTCTGCTTCAGTGCCTAATTCATTGGTCTGCCCTTGACAGTAAAGGGGAAGTATCTGTTCCCTCACTGTGATGATTAGTGGCAGTTGATATAGGTCACTGGCTTTCTGTATCTGTGTCTAGTCTAGTCTGGGCATCTCAGAGTAATTCTTGCTTTCTGGAAGCCAAAAGGAATAGAGCCAGAGTGTTAGGAAAAAGAAATTACTCTTATGGAAAAATATAAACCAGCAGCACATACCTAAAAGATCATTGAGTGTTTAGTTTGTTTGTTTGTTTGTTTGTTTCACTGAATAAAGTAGAAGTTGGGTTCCAGATATCAGCTGGTTTCTCTTAATCAAGCTTGAGGAGCATGGGATACCACTGAGACTAAGAGAGCGTAAAGTGCGGGGTGGAGAGCTGAACAGACAATTGTCATGTCCCAGGAGGGAAGGCAAGAAGAGAGATTCACGAATGGCACTCATAATTTAAAACGTCAGCTATTTAATGAGCACTTTCTATGTGCTAGACACTATGGTAAATGCTTTATGTGCATTATTCTACACTGACCCTCAAAACAAACCTATGAGAAAGGTGTTATTCTTACTTTACAGTTGAGAAAATTGAAGTTTAGAGAGGCTAGGTCACCTGACCAAGGTGACTTCAGTAAATAAATTCAAAGTTCTACTAAAGTCATAGTATATATCATTATTTTTATCAGTTAAAAATATAAGAAAGAATATGGTTTACTCAATTGTCACTTCTTAGGAGTAGAAGCAGTTGATCACATTGATTCAAGTACCCACTACCTAAAAAGGTGCCATCGTTCCTGACATGACTGAGGTGTGGATTTACCACAAGAAAGGTAAATTTAGAAAGGTACCATTTAGGGTGACCTGTTGGCTCTCCCTTCTACCCCTCCCGCCCATATGGCTGCACATCACCTTGTACTTCAGCCCTCTTCACACTGCATTGTAATTGCCTAGTGGTCTGACAGCCCTTTAGACTGAGTGACCTAAGAGTGGGGTGGAAACCAGGTCCTTTTCTCTCTCTCCAAACACTGGATACAAGGCCTATAATATAGTAGTTCCTCAGTAAATGTTTCTTGGATGAAAATCAGTGTGCTCAGTGAGCCGGTGAACTAAGTCTTTTATAATGAATAAGCTCCAGATTATTTAAGTATACATGGAGCCAACAGGGATTTAGCACAGAGTATTAGGAAACAGAAATCTCTCCTTTTATGGAACTATGTGGACCTACAGATGCTCATTCAGAAAAAAACATTGAAATTTTAAAATGGACTCGTATGGAAATATGTGAACATTGTGTCACTTTTTGGACACCTTCTCTAAGGGAGTATTGGAATATAGCACCCAGTTATCCAACTAGTGAGCATTGTATACTGGGCCTGTGTGGGACATCAAGAAAGATAGGGGATTACTAGCCCTCCTCAAGATGTGTGCCAGGTTGTGCTTTTCAAAGCACTGTCTCAAAATAACTGAAATCATTCCATCAGTCACAGAGACCTGAACAAAAACATGTCCTTTTATGTCTTTATACAACTGTTCTGATATTGGGGTTTTCAATATCAACATAAACCTTGACAAATTCTTGAGCCTTATGTGAAAGTTTCAGTTCAGCCATTTTTTGTTCGAGTATCTTCATCCTGTCTGGTACCTTGGTTTTAGAAATAGACATGGCAGCCTCAGAAAATGGAATATCCAGAAGTCACTTACGATGATGGAGTGTGACTTTATTTTCATGATCATTTTTGCCCAGGTACCTGTTACTGTGTTACTAAAACAAAAGGAGACACTATTCCACTGTTTGGCATAGAATCTTGACAAATAACTATTTGCAGAGGAATGGGCTTAGAATCTTAGTATGTTTCATTATCACCAAGAGTTTCAAGGTTTGAAGTGTGCATCCTGTTAGGGTAAAGTATTTGGGACCAAGATCAACTACCTTGCTGAGAGTCCAGAGGAGGAACTGCATATTTCTCATAATGATCTTGAAGTAGAGTCTACCATGGTCTGTGTGTTGACACGCAGCATGCACAATAAAGAACCTTCAGGGTTAATTCTCATTGGCCAAGTCATGTCCTATTCTTTTGTTCTTTTCAAATCCAGATTGAGACGTCTGGCTTATGGAAGAGCCTGCCCAACTCATGCATGTCCACTTTCTGGCTTCATAGCTGGTGCTAGAGATATCTCTCCTTAAGGTGTTACCATGAAAGTCTCCTGCTATTTCATGCATTTGTATTCTCGACCTAGCTCAATTGTAAGTGCCATAAGGGTGGCAACTTATCTTTTATTGCTTATGTATTTTCCCCACAGCAGCTATTACAACATTCTGAGTGCAGAGAAGTGCTCAATGAATATGTTGACTGAATGACCAAGATATTTGGAAACACATTGGAGTGGTGATGCAATGTCAAGATAATCTTTGGCTCGTGGTGAGAAACATACAGAATTTTAGCTATTGTTTCTCCAGATGCTCTGGTGTAGAGTAGTTGAGTCGTTTTGCTTTGTGTCATCCGGCCTTACCTGCCATTCCCTTCCCTTCCTTTTCTTCCCTTTTCCGTTTTTAAAAAATTTTCCCTTGCTTTCCCTTCTTTCCCTATCACCTTTTGAAGAAAATATATCGGCATTGTTCTTGAAGACTTCTCAGGGACATGAGGATTGAGAGTTTAGTATAGCAAGATGTCATAAAAACAACATATGTTCCACATGGTTTGCCTCTCAACCTTTGAGTCTCAGTTTAGTTATGTGTAAAATGGGGATATGACATCTGTCTTGTGGAGTTGGTTGCAAGGATTAGAGATTTTAAAAGTGCCCAACATTATTAGTAATTGGCATCAAAGGAGCTCAATAAATGGTATAGACTCTTTTGTTTCTGAAAAATTTTTAATGAATTTTTTTTTTTTTTGAGATCAAGTTTCGTTCTTGTTGCCCAAGCTGGAGTACAAGTGGTGCAATCTCGGCTCACTGCAACCTCTGCCTCCTGGGTTCAAGTGATTCTTCTGCCTCAACCTCCCAAGTAGCTGGGATTACAGGTGCCCGCCACTATGCCCAGCTAATTTTTTTCATTTTTTATTTTTAGTAGAGACGTGTTTCACCACATTGACCAGTCTGGTCCTGAACTCCTGACTTCAGGTGATCCACCCGCCTCAGCCTCCCAAAGTGCTGGGATTACAGGCATGAGCCCCCGCACCCAGCCTGAAATGGAAATTTATAACTAATTTTTGTTACTCAAATGAATTATGTGTTCAGTCATTTCTATTAAACTTTTAAAAAATTGAGTAGGATGACACAAAAAGGCTCTACTTTCTGTCCCAAGAACATTTTCCACACAGTTTTGCAGGTGACAGGAACAGACCCACACAGAGCATGGTGTACTTTTTGGTACACAAATCACTGAAGCTATAATCATCTATTTTCCTACAACATTATTCATTGTTTTAAAATTCTTTCTGTGTGTGATAAACCTATTTCCTTTTGCTTTACAGATGAGTATACTTACAATATATAAACCCTTGACAGTGAGAGTATGTGAGTGAATCAGTGGGCAAAGGATAAATGTAAAAGTTACTGCAAAATGTTAGTTGGATCCTTAACCTACAGCTAGTAATACATAAGTGATGGAGAACAAAGGTCTTACCTATGTGACCTGCTTTAGCATATGAAGGGTAAATATAACAATTAAAGAGCTGATCATGATTATTCAGAATAAAGAAAACACATTTCTCAAGACTAATTTTCTTGATTACCAGTTTTCAGATTGATGTGACTTTGACACAGGATATTTCTACTTGGAGCGCATCTCAAAATATCTTGTGCTAATATAGCTTTCGTTCTATAAAATTTGATTCATCAGTAGGAAATTTGTTGTAAGAGGAGAATATGAAATTCAACCACAAGCCGACCTGTGTTAGAAATACAGCTCTACCCTTACTAACCATGGGATCTTGTGGTGTAATAAAAAATACATACTTGGTCTTTGCCCCTGGTTCCTGGCACAGATTTCTAAAACCCTTGGACTTCACTATCTTTTGTGTACTAATGAGATGGCTAAAGCATGGGCAGAGGCTTTAGAGAGTCATGTTATTAGAATGTTAGAACTTTCAACCCCACCCCTCGATTTCCAGAGAGGAAAGATGGGCTGGAGATTGATTTCAGTCACCAGTGGCCAATGATTTCATCAACCGTGCCTACCACTTACAGTTGGTATCTGAAGTCGGAGAAGTCTTGTGGGACTGAGCCCTTAAGCTGTATGATCTGTGTCAACTCTGGATATTGACATCTGAAGAATGATGAGTTTCATAAATTTGGACAGGAAAACTTTATTTCTCATAAAAGAGAAATTGGCCATTCCATAGGCTACGAACCATGGCCTTTGGCCGCCGAGAGCAAGCACTTTGAGGGAGGGAAGCATAAGACAGGAATTTATGCTGAATGGGCTGGCTAAGTATACATATTTAATAAACTGTAGGAAAAGGGAATATTTGAAAGGAGAAACATATGCATGCACAAATGAGCTGCATGGCTCTTCATGAGTCACATGTTGAAAAACAAAGGGTGTTGTTGGCATGGTCCAGGGGTGGAGTTTTGAGCTTGCTGTTGTCAAAAGGTGAAGCAGAGGGACACGAGAACCCTCACTGCGCATCCTCCATGAGTTGGCCAAAACCAGCCTGGAGAGGGTGGTTACTCTTCAGGAAGGATGCATTGTGAAACTGGTGAGTTGTCATGTAGAAACAGCAAAGAGATAGGGGAAGTGCGGACATGGCCTCAGATGGTTGATTAAAGGTGATTAATGAAATGAGTTGTCTGCTTCTTGTTTTCCAAAGCTGATTTCTGTTTACTCCTTAGGAAATAATTCTGGTTAAAGGTTAATAAGAAAGGAGCATACTGAGGCATGTCTCACCACCTGTCCTGTCATGGCCAGGAACTCAGTTTTTAAGATTTCTCTGGTGTCTCCTTGGGTCTTAGGATTTTGTTTTTATTTCCCAATGGTTATTGGAATTGAACTGAATTGTTGGACACCCAGTTGATGTCAAAGATTTAGAGAATTTGTGTGGAAAACAATGTGTATTTGGTGTCCAGAAAAATAACACAGTTCTAAAGCAAGTTTCTGAACTACAGTAAACTTGTTAGTAATCTCTCTTCTCTCTTTGAAAAGTTGAGGGTATTGTAAGACCTTAAAAAGTGGTTAGAAGGACCTAAGGGAATAATGTATATAAATCTCCTAGTACAGTGTTTATTTAGTAACTGTACATAAATTACATAAATTTAACACCCACCCTCATTTTTCCACCTGAGCTTTAAAGGAGTGCCAGACATCTGTGGTGTACTGTTTAAAATGTGGTCGAGAGCATGGCAAATAAATTATTTATGGTGGCTCTAAATTAACTGGTGGAGAGACGGAAAGGAAAATCCTGGGAACTCTTCATGAAATGGAAAAATATGGAGAGTTATCTTTTGTGGTACATTAACAGACAATTGAAGAACAGTTTCACCCCAATATTTATAAATTGCTTGATAACCAGAAAGGAAAGCTCTTTTAGCATATTGTCCCTGCCTTGTTGAATTTGGATGATGTTATGGAGGGCTTCTTTGGCAAATATGTTGGGAGAGAAAACTTGCATATTTGATCAGTAAGGATGTCAAATAATTCTTCTTAGGCCCAGATACGTGGACCAGAATCGAAATGGTGAGTGTTGACACCAAGGGTGGTTGTAGACGTCTACAATCACCCTTGGCGATTATAGGCATATTGTGTTGTTGTGTTGTTGCAAGAGTTATAAAATAAGTGGCATTCACTAGGACAGAGTAACCAGAGAAGGGCAACTATCTGGAATGAGGGGTGGACAAAGGGACTATAGAAGTTGCACCAACTGGGGAAGAGTTCAAGGCCTGAATTGTTTCTCTACAAGAACAGGGATCTTAACTTTGTTGATTTATTTAAAGGGCTGTCATATGCAAGGAGACACAAGCTAATTCTGGTCACTCAAAAAATCAGTATTAGAAACAGTATATGCATGACACTGAGAAGTAAAATCCAATTCAAACTGTGAAAGGCTTTTCTGATCATTAGAGAAATTTAAATGTTGAATTGGCTACTTCACAGAGTAGAGAGAGCTTGTTGCTGAAATTTTAAGCAGAGGCTGCGTGATATGATGAAGAGTAGAGTCTAAATAGAGTCTCTTCCAGTTCCACCTCTACAAATTCTCTAAAATATTTTTTCAAATATTGGACTGCATTAAAACCAAAGGAAGACATTCATAATTCATCTAGCTTTGACAAATCAAATTTGTTTGTTTCTATCCTGTATTAGGTCACCTTTTAAAGACAAGAGACCCTGACATAGTATGTAGTTGAGTGCATCACTCAAGATACATGCATTTTCAAGTTTCTTTATTAGCCTTGCTGTTGAACCACCCACAACTTCCGACTCACCAAGTCACTATTATCAGTAGCAGCTGTCAGTGAGTGGTCATACCTATGGAAGTTTGCCCGGAATGTATGTTCTTTTCTTGATTGTTTTATTAGCTGTTTTCAATTTCTACTTTTTATGTTGACTTTAAAAAGATGGAGAACAACATTTGTTGAGGCAGACACTGTTAACTGACTATCCAGTACCCATTTCTCCCTTTTTTGTTGCTAACAGAATCCAGATTCTATGTCCAACTCCAGAGACGAGCTCCAGGAAATATAAGCACTTTCCCAGACTCTTTTGCAGCAAGAGGAAGTCATATAATACTGCTAATGAGATTTAACTGGAAGTCTACTGGGGGCTCATCAAGGCATATTCTTGCCTTCAACATGGATTTGTGACTGCAGTCATCTTAAGGCATAAGGGGAAGGCTGAGAGAATTTTAGAGATATCACCCCTGACATATGCTGAGCCATAGAACAAACATCAACACCTACTTTCTTCTGAACATCTAGCTAGATAAGGAAAAGATACCTATATGTTTGTTTATATCACCGCCTTTGAGTTTTCTGCTGCTTGCAATTAAAATTATTCCTCATTGATCATTTGCCCTTGGCCTTTATTCAGTAGTCAACAAATACTAATAAAACTTGCGCCTTGTGCTTTGTGGGATCCTAGTCACTGTACACAAAGATGAATGAGACAAGGGTCCTTCCTTCAGAGAAATCTCAGCCTCAGCTAAGGTCTAAAAGAAGTCAAACAACAGCATAAATATTCAGTTTCTTCTTTTCACTTCTTTTCCTAGGAAGTAGGACTATGGGATGATACATTAGAATGACTGGAGGACAGCTGTGTCAGGAAGTGAGTCCTGTGTTCATTGTCACCTGAATGCTGTTCTCATCATGTGCTTCTCAGGGTTGTTGTGCTAAGATTTTGGTGGCATCTGTACCTGGTGATTTAGCTGTTGAGAGGGAAGAGGTAGGGGCAGTGTTTGAGGAGAATGTTAAATTGCGTTACTTTTCTGGGTACTTTATTTAGCTTTATTTATCTAAAAGGTACATTACCACTGTAAACTGTGAATATTTAGAAATTTAGATATTTAGAAATTTCTATTTAAAACCATGTGAATGCTCTTTGTAAGATGTATTTTTGAAGTGGCAATTTATCCCCAAATATCTTGATGATCATGTATTAATATTTTCAGGGAAATGATACATATATTCTTTTCAAGAACTATATATAAACTATGTCTTTAAAAATAAACTCAGCAAAATGTAATCTTTAAATAGAAAAAAAATCCGCAAAAGGAAATACACCAAATGTTCATCTAATGCCACTGAATGTTAGGAATTTGTGTGATCAAGAAAATCTTCTTTCTGCTTTTCTGACTTTATTCTAATTTTATTGTAATTAGGAAGCATTATTTTTATACTCTAAGAAGAATGAGTCTAAGGAATTGTATACCGAGTCATGACAAATGAATTGACATAGAAATAGCAGAACCATTTTTAATGTGTTTATATAAATAGATCTGTATAATTATAATTAAGCATATTAAGCACATACTGCTAAAAAGAACAATTCTATTTACTCAAATTGAAGCTGGGTTTTATTACAATATACAACTCAGTAAGTTACATGATATTCTAAAGAGAATGAGATAATGGCAACATTAAATCCATTAAATTCAGTATGTCTGTGTATTACGTATCTGTGCATTAATACCTATCTATGTATGAAGCAGTCAGTGTTACATATCCAAAACTTTGGTATCAACCTAAAAATGCTGATGTATTGCTTCTGGGACCTTGAGAGAAGGCTATATTGTCACATCCTTTTTATGTGATAAATTCAAGAATCTTCTATTGAGTGAGTCTTTTCCCTCAGTGGAGGATACTTGATTCTTAAATTCATAAAACCACTGTAAGAAGAGCACGCAGTCACATATTTTAGATTTTGAAGTCCAAACTTTTAATTTGAAAAGATGAAGATATCAAAGCTTAGTGACAAAAGCATTTTATTCAATTATCTATTGGATAATCATTATACTCTTACTTGACATACAAAGATGATTAAGTGATGGGTCCTGCATTACCAGCATTAGTGCCAGGAAGCGGTTCAGTGGACGAAAAGCAGGAAAGCTCAGTTCATGGGAAACAGGGAAGAAAAGGAACCTACATTAAAATTGAAATCACCCATTGGATGGCAACTGTGGCAGGACAGAGTCATTGATGAGCTTCACTTGAGTAGATTCATCAGAAGGGTGGAGGTAGAAACTAGCTTTTGGAGGAGAGGGGAGGTGGGGAAGGGAAAACATTGGCGGTAGGTTGTCTCTTCTTTCAAAGGTAAATAGAGGTTTGGGGACCAGAATTCAAGTTTGCTGACTCCCAAATTATTATCCATTCTACCAAAACATTTAAAAGTTTCATGAATGCAGAATTCCATCAGTATCAAAATCTAGTAACACTCATTTTATATTCCTCAGGAAGAGCCCCATGTTCAATCTTTGTAACCCCTCAATAGAGCCCATTGCCCTATTTCATAATCATGTGCAAGCTCTTCTGCAGCAGGCTACTAATTTTTGTTTGTTTGTTTGTTTGTTTGTTTTGGCATGGGAGGGCTCAATAAAAGCAAGGACTCTAGTTTTATGTACATGTGTGTTTATGTGCATGGTCATCTCCCCTCAACCCCAATCAGGATTTTATTTTCTTTAAAAATGAGGCCACATATTACGGAATTTTTTGCTGCCCCTGCCAGTACAGACCCTTTTGTAATCACTTGCCAACTGCATGATAGTTCCTACTCTTTCTCTCTCTTGACCCTTGGAAAGTTTAGCTACATAGCTGTTAGGCCAGTTAAGGCTGGTCACTTCCAACAAGCTGTACCCTTCCATTCCCAGCAAATTGTCCATCCTCTCTCAAACCCAAATTATCTGATTACTCTGCAATTCCCTACTTCTAGGTCCACCCAATATTAACCCTCCTCTGGATCCTTTCCACTGAATGCTCAGAAACATTCCTTTCTCTGTTAAACAGTACCCTACATCCTCAACCTTTCAGATGGAGTCTTGCTCCATCGCCCAGGCTGGAGTGCAGTGGTGCAATCTTGGCTCGCTGCAACCTCCTGCAACCTCCGCCTCCTGAATCAAGCAATTCTCCTGCCTCAGCCTCCAGGATAGCTGGGACTACAGGTACATGCCACCACCCCCAGCTAATTTTTTGTATTTTTAGTAGGGACGGGATTTTACCATGTTAGCCAGGATGGTCTCAAGCTCCTGACCTCGTGATTCATCTGCCTCAGCCTCCCAAAGTGCTGGGATTACAGGCATGAGCCACCGCGCCCGGCCCCTCGACCTTTTATCAAAATGCCATTCAGCCAAATTAAAAAAAAACCCTTGTCTTCCTCAGAATACTCCCCCCCCCCCCCCCCAATTGCTCTGCAGTGAAGGCCAATCTTCCCTTAAATTCCTTATTTCATGGGGCCAGGAAGGGGGCTTGTCACTCTCCCAACTTTCCAAAACATTCCCAAGTCATTAATCATCCTCCTTCATTGAAAACACATTCTACTCTGAGGATCAGGCCTCCCAGTTGTAGCCTCAACCCTTCTCCTTTGCTGTTGTCATCAGGCTTGCCTTTCTCTTCCAGTGAAACCTTGACACATGGGTTCAGAGTTTTCTTCTTTATGCTAACTACCCAAGTTTCAGGATGCCCCTAGCTACAGCATAAGCCTATAGTATGAAAGTGAATGCTTCAGTTGGTCACATAGGCATTTGCATTCCCAGTTTGAGCAGGGCTACCAGGAGCAAAGCCTATTCCAAGCAGGAACTATGGACTTCCAAGAGCAAGTGGTGTGCTGAGTGGCAGATCCCAGGACAGTTTCTCTCTAGAACATCTAGGGGCTCCAGGGAGACAGGAGACTTTTCAGAAAACTTCAGATCTATTCAGGTAGGATCTTAAAACTCCTGAACCACAGGCAGAAAAAGATGTTGTTTCAGATTGCCCCCAAGGCTCGGGTGAAACACTGTAGTATCACTGCAGGTTTTAAAAAGAGCAAGAATATTCCAGCTAATCAGAGAATTGCTTGAAAAAAAACTTTCAATAATAATAATATTAATAAGGAAAAGTCAGAGAGCTCCAGGTGGCTCTGATAAAAAACAAAACAAAACAAAACAAACAAAAAAAAAAACACGCACACACAAATATGTTACAATCTTTGGCGAAAGGAACTCAAAATAGTTTCCTCTCTAGTTTCAACTGCTTGCAAGTCTGCCTTTGCTCTCCCAGCTTAGCTTTATCTGTGTAGTGTCAGTTAGATTTGACCTGTGAGGGAAGATCTTTGCTTTTCATTTCTGCCAGCTGCAGGAGTTTCTTGCTGGGCAATGCTTTTGCTTCATCCTTTTAATGGTTGACCAAAGTGATAAATGCTGGGGGTGAAGGGGAGAATCATCTTATTCAGAAACCAGAATAATTCTGAATCCATTGAATAGAGAGGCCAGGCTGAGAGTCTGCCTTGGACCTTCCCTATCTTGGCTTTTATTATCCAACAATCAGACAGGGGGAGTGGGGGTGTGGAGGAAGAGGCAGAATGTTTTCTTTCCTGAGTACTGGATTTATTTCTGACACATATAGCAATTCCAAAGAGAAAATGGCTCTTTAACATGTCTTAAGCAGACAGCTAAAAATCTTGAACTCTGAATCACAATCTCAGCTCTGACTTAATTCATAAATATTACAGCCAGGAAGAAACATAGGGATACTCACATAGCTGAACCCCTCCATTTTACAGATGCACAAATTGGGGCCCCAAGAGAATACCATATGTGACTTAATCAAGACAACATGGCTACGCTCTTTTCTCATCAGTATCATCTTTGCAGCATTTTCTCTCCCAAATCAAATTCTCTAATATTCATCTTGCTTATATGGTTAAATTATTTTCTCCCTACCCAAACTCATTTCTGTTGACTCATTTTTCCAAGAAGTCAGGGTAGCTGATAGCCTTTATCTCTTATTTTACATAGTTCTTATTAGGTAAGGGATATAGTTTCCTGGGGACGGTTAATGCTCAGAAAGTGTCTTATGACTTGTTCAAGATATAAAAAAGAATTGAGAACCAAGAGCTGAAAGTGACAGGAATCCAAATATATATTTAACAGAAGAAGTGACTCTCTAGAGTATGCTAGAAAGGCAGAGGCTTTAGATCTGGGGAATTACTATAATTAATCACACTGTGCATAGGCGACTCATGGAACCTTGAGCCAGTTTACCTCCTTCTCTTACTCTTCCTGCTTCCAGGTCAAATCAAGGCTAAACCATGACATACATTTTTTTTTTCCTTTTTAATGATTTCACCTTTCTGACTTAATACTTGTTTGCCATCTTATGTTACCTAAATAAACAGATATGTATGAGAAAGGCTGATCTCTAATCTTTTCGTCTTTTTTTTCTTTTTTCTTTTCTTTTTTTTTTTTGTGTGTGTGGCCTTTATTCTGTTTGTTCTGCTTTCAACTAAATAGAAAACAGATCATAGTCTCCGTGAACCATTTGGTCTTCCCCTGGACTTGACCAGATGGGCAGAGTATAGTTTTTGTTCTTGAAGACAGCGTAGTTCCTTTGTACTTTTCTTAATGGATTCTTGATCAATTGTATTGCTTAAAATTTTCTCTTTTACTTCATATCTCAGCATTTGACTCTAAAAACCATTATGTTGCTGTCTTTGTTTTATGATTCTTCTTAGCAACTGCCTCTTGGTCTGGATGAGAAATATTATGGGATTAAAAAACACCGGGGGTGAGGACAATAAACAGCGGTCAGACCTTGAAGAATTTGTAATCTTATGTAGAAAGTAATAGGAAAACCTTGCAGAATAGGAAAAAAAAAAATAACAATCCCAGAAATTTGTGCCATGTTGAGATTTGTGAAGCTATAGCAATGTTAGTGGAAATTCCTCTTGAAGAGAAGATTATTAGCCAGAAGATATGAATGGTGGATAAGCCTTCATTTTCAACTTAAATTCTAATTTCCTCTAGCATACAAGTCAGAGCAGTAATATACTGGTGGTACTTTCTTTTGGGAGAGCAATTTTGGTTTCTCCCTGCCTCATTCTTAAATGAAAAGGTTACTTCCTACCACTAGAGGTGAGAATGTTAGAATGGCATTCTTTTATTTATTTTTAGTTGTATATCTATGATCTTTCCAAATGATTTGTGAAAAGTAAAACCTTAACATTATGGGGTTGGAAATTTTCTTTCTTTCCTTTTTAAAAGAATTTTTGAGTAGCAATGGCTCCCAATTCTATAGTGTGACTTTGGGTGGATAATTACTATAGAATACTGCAGACCTTTTTTTTTTTTTTTTCTCCTGTAGAGTGATTGATTTTAACCTTTCTCCTCTGCCAAACCTTTGTTCTGTTCATGACATTTCAACCCCCATCACTTCCTATGTTCTATTTTGCTAAAGAAAATAGCATTTTCTATTTCTGGACAAAGCATGGTTGTTTGTGTCAGTCAATTTAACACAATACACCAGTTCTTATTTGTGCAGAGGAAGCACTAATAAGATTCCAGCAGGAGATGGGTCCTGAGCCCATGACCATTTCTCCCATTGGGCCCAGAAGATGGAAGCCACAATAAGCCATTACTGACAAGGCTACTTAATGGCGATATAGGACCTTTTTGTCTCAGAAACTTCCAGGTAGTATGGAGTCCCAATTCCTGCCCTATACACTCATTCCTGCAAATTGTACAAGGACATAGAAATAAAATGGTTGCATGGCATAGTGGAAAGGGGAGGCATTTTGGCATTTTGGAGACTGTGTCATAACTTCGATCTCTGCTCTGTTGTTTACCAGCTCTGAACCATTAGCATTGCATATCTTTTCTGAGCCTCTGGTTCCTCATCTGAAATGCCAAAAAAATATATAAGTTTCAACTTTGCAGGGCTGGTGAGAGGATGAAAGAAGCTAATGAACACAAAGCTCTTAGCATAGTTTATGTTATGTTACATGGCGGTCACTCAATAAATGGTAGCTATTAAAATGAACCTATGGCATTTTGATGAAATAAGCAATTCTGGGTTTTTTTTGTTTTTTTGTTGTTGTTGTTTTTGTAAGATAGGGTGATAGGGTTTGGATTTGTGTCCCCATCCAAATCTCATGTGTGAATTATAATCTCCAATGTTGGAGGAGGGGCCTGATGGGAGGTGATTGGATCATGGAGGCAGACTTCCCCCTTGCCGTTCTCCTTACTGTGAGTGAGTTCTCACAGAGCTAGTTGTTTAAAAGTGTGTAACACCTCCCCCGTCATTCTCTTTCTCCTGCTCCGGCCATGTAAGACGTGCCTGCTTCCTCTTTGCTTCCCGCCATGATTGTAAGTTTTCTGAGGCCTTCCCAGCCATACTTCTTGTACACCCTGTGGAACTGTGGGTCAATTAAACTTATTTCCTTTACAAATTACCCAGTCCGGGATAGTTCTTTACAGCAATGTGAAAATGAACTAATACAGGGGGTCTTGCTCTGTTGCCCAGACTGGAGTGCAATGACGTGATCATGGCTTGCTGCAGCCTTGACCTGTTGGGCTCAAGAGATCCTTCCACCTCAGCCTCCAGAGCAACTGAGACCACAGGTTTGTACCACCACACCTGGCTAATTTTTTTATATTTTGTAGAGATAGGTTCTCACTATGTTGCCCAGGATGGTCTTGAACTCCTGGGCTCAAGCAATCCTCCAATCTCAGCCTCCCAAAGTGCTGGGATTACATACCTGGCCAAAGTAAGCAATTCTTATTGTGAGGTGTCATTTTTCATTTAAAACAAGGTTACGAACCTCCCGCCTTTTTGTTTCATAGAGTAAATTAGCTATGGGAAAAGTTTAAAATACTTTATATCACTGCTATTTATGCCTTAATCCATTAGGCAATTACTTAATGAATGACTAGTAGATGCCAGGCACCATGCTGGATGCCTGAGTCTTGAAGGAAAAACAAAGTGCAGAGAGGCAGTATGATGGAGAGGAAAGAGCCTCTAGCATAAGCAGATGTCACTCCCCATTCTGACTCTGCCATTTACTAACTGTGATTTGGTTAGGTTACTTAACTTTTCTGAGCCTCATCTCTATATCTCTAGAATATAGATAATAATACATCCCTCACAAAGCTGTGATGATAGTTAATAAAGCAGTTAGATTCAAAACACAATTGGGATGGTGATAAAAATATTTACTAACCAGTATGGTTAGTAAATATCAGCCCTGCTTTCCACAGGGCCTAGAACATAAGAGGGAGGAACTCAGGTTTTAGTTTGAGGGTGGGAGTTGTATCATTTACATTGTTCCTTTTCTATATATTATAATGTTTGTACATTTTAAAAATCTTTCTGGTTGGGGAGAGACTGTTAATTCTTAGAGACAGCCCAGGACTCAGCCAGGAGCATTTCCTTTGATATGCAAACTAACCAATCCAGAGCCATACCTCTTCTGTCTGGCCCATACACCACAGGAAGCAATATTACTTCACTGTAAGCATCCCTGGCCCAGGTACCAGGCAACTAGAGACTCCCTAGAGCCCAAAGCCCGCCAGAATTACTCAATTTAGTCAGTCCTAATCTGTTTACTATACCCTGCCTTTCCTTTCCTGAGGAAACCCCAATAAAGGCTCTGGGCTAGACTTTCCCCTGGCTATTGTATTTTGTCTCCTGACCAAAACCTGGTGCTTCCCCTGTGACCCTACATAGGCATGTGTATTAGTCTGTTCTCACACTGCTAATAAAGACATACTGGAGACTGGCTAATTTATAAAGGAAAGAAGTTTAATTGACTCATAGTTCCACATGGCTGGGGAGGCTTCCAATCATGGCAGAAGAATAAGAGACATCATACATGGTGACAGGCAAGAGAGAATGAGAGCCAAGCAAAGGGGGAAACCCCTTTTAAAACCATCAGGTCTTGTGAGATGTATTCACTACCACGAGAACAATATGGGGAAACCACCCCCCATGATTCAGTTATCTCCCACCTGGTTCCTCCCCTAACACGTGGGAATTATGGGAGCTACAATTCAAGATGAGATTTGGGTGTGGACACAGCCAAACCGTATCAGCATGCCTTTTGTTTCTAGGACCAGTGAGTATAATAAACGTTGTTTCCCTGAGCCTCTTGTGTGTTTCCTCTTGTAAGCACACCTGACTGACCATCATAAACACAGGAGTAGACATAGAGATATTTAAATGATGGCCATACAGTATGAAATGTGCTATAATAAAAGTATGTAAAAGGACAAAGCCAGCACAGCATAGAGAGCCCATAAACCTAACTTGAGGAAATCAAGGAATGAGAATATGACATAACATTTGAGCTGAATGTTGAAGGATAGGTAGGCAGGTTTGTCAGGGCTGAGATAACTCCATACAGAGAGGGAAAAGCATGCACCACAGTGTGAAGGTACACACACGTAGAACGTGTTTCGGGATGGATGAGGGTTGCTGGGCTGTGAAGAAACTGGGGACTGGATGGATAATGGGCAACTCTGGAAATGTAGGTAGGAGCTTGATCTTGAAGGGCCTTTGAAGTCACGCTGTCACAGTGTGAAGAGCAATGGGAAAGGGAGAGATATGGGATAGAAGAAAATGAGTGAGTGACATGGCTGCTTTGGTCCGCAGAGGTATGAGAGCCTGAACTGTAGAGGAGTGTCCAGTGGGCAAGGAGACTGCCAGTTCAGGAAATGTTAGACTTGGAACAGATGGAGCCATGTTTGAGATTAAATATAGGGATAAAAGAATGAAGCAATTGAAGATAACTTTTGGGTCTTTAGCTTGAGTGACAAGTGCCCATAGGAATCCCAAAAGAGAGAATGATTTTAGGCCAAAGTGCTTCTCTACAGACCTGTGTAGCTACATCATTCCCCTGACTACCAGGTCAAGTGAGGCTTTTTTTTCCCCTTGTCTCACAGCTGTAAATATTTCATGCCAGTGGCCATGTTTCTGTTTTATTTTGGGAATGGCACTTTAACTGGTTTTTCAGTTTAAACGACTCAGGAACTGAAGGGCCATTTTTGTCCTCAGGGATATGTTTGGTGCTGAAGATGGCAGACAGTTGGGTGTGGGTGAGGACAAATAGCGCCTGAGGTCTTGCAACTTAGAAGTAACATCTTGTCGTTTGAGGATAACACTGCCAAAGGTGTGTGGGTGTATCTTTGAAGTAACAAAACAGAAAAAGCATGACCAGCAATCCGATCTAGGCTAGGTATCTATAAAAAATCATTATTTTCTTTATTGCTCTAACTCTTGTGGAGCTCCCTTATTGGCCTCAGAGATGGCCCTGTGTTCAAAGGAAACCACCCCGTTGCTCTCAGAGGGTGGTTGGCCAGCGTTTCGTTGATGTTTTCTTTTTTTTTTTTTCCTGGCACTGCCCCGTTATGCCGATTCATTTAAAATATTGCTTTTGTGTTTCCTCTCCCCATCATCCTTGGCAGTAGCTAGTAATCACCCACTCCTGGGGCTGTAGAGTGCAGTAAGCCCCTGGCCTATGTGTTCCAGCAGGCATCGCTTCAGAACTAGGGAGGCTGTATAACAGGCCAGACTTCACTGCCCCCTTACTGTTCTGCTAGCACTGAAGCCACTTCAATGGGAGGACAGATTTATAAGAGGATTCCTTTCTCATCATAGTCAGTCCCTGTCCAACTTTTTGATTCTAAAGAAATTTGCAATGGTCTGGAATTTTCTTGACAGCACACATTTCCATTTTTTAAAAAATCTACTAAAAGCCAGGTTTTTTATACCCATCATTTCATTTAATACTACTCTACAACCACCACTGGCTACATTTATTGAGTGCTTACGTGTCTGTGCTAAGCACTTTATGTAGATAATGAGTTCATCTTCACAACAACCCATGCGATAGGGCCATAACTACCTCCATTCTTCAGAGGAAGAAACAGGCTTCCAGAGGTAAAGTCATTTGTTCAGGTCCTCTGAACACTAAGTGGACAGGCCATGAATCCAACCTAGACATTCTTAACCGCAGAGTTTGCATTCCTAACCATCACTTTGTACAACTCTGCAAGTAACTAAATATTACCCCTTTTAAAGAAGATGAAATTGAGAATTAGACAGGGTTAGAATCCAGAACCCAGGCCTCTCTGATTTTAGAGCCATGTTCTCACTTGTTATAATTTGTGGCCAAAGCATTTCTTCATATAAATTGTTTCATCCCAGGTAACTGACCTTGAATCCTGGGATCTTCAGAGTAAGTTGATGAAATTGGTATTGGTTTATGGGGTAATACTATTTCTGGTCCTTTGTCTGATCATGCCATGCTTTCTCAAACTTGGTGGTAGAAAGTACATAAAAAGAGAGTATCTGCACCATAAGTGATTAACCATGAAATCCCAGAAAGTCAATTTGGGCTTGTAACATTGCTGACTTTCACTGAATACCAAGCACTCTGCCATTAAGGCTGATATATGGGAAAATTTTTCCCTCTTTCTTTGGAGTTTACAATCTTCAGAGAAATGCAGGACAGCTATTTATTTTTGTATTTATGCAAATTATATAGACATAAAGAGTAGTTAAAATATAAAAACAACATATGGTTTAGAAGAATTTCTGTAAGTGTTCCTGGCATCTCCAAATACAGAAATAGCATGGCTGCTAATAACATGGCTTCCTCAGCAAACAGTGATCAGTGCTTAGCCTCTCTCAGAATATGAGAGGTGAGGGACTCTTCAAGAAGTGGGTGCAATTTTGTTACTTACACACTAGTTTTCCATCCTCATTCATAATAAATAACTGCCATGTTAAGGAAGTTTAAGCTGGGGGAAAGGGGGAGAAGCCTGAAGTGACAGAATAGGACAGAGCAAAACTCACTTATGGGATCTAGCCTGTCTTCTTGAGCTCAAACCAGCCAGAAACGCTGATCTGTATTATAAAGCAAACTTGACAACTTAGCAGAATTTGATTGAAGCTCAAGCCTCTAAATCAGAAATATTTAAGGACAGCATAGAACCAGCTCCTTAATCAATGGGCCTAATAATATCGCTTGCTAATCAGAAGAAAAGGACCACAAAAAAAAAAAAAAAAGATTTTTTTTTGAAGGGAAGATAAAGAAAGATGGACCTGCCAGTTACCACACTGTCTACATGCCAGGGTTGTTGTGTCACATTATCTTCGTAACAACCAAAGGGAGCAGATGCTATTCTTAGTTCTCCGTGTTGTAGATGGGGAAACTGAGGTTTCAGAGTTTAAGGGATTTGCCCAAGATCATGCAGCTAAGGAAGTGGTAGGCTCAGAATCCTTACCCAACTCCTTCTAATGTAAGAAAAACCTGTACTGTCCTACCTTAGTGGAAAGCTTTCCTGAAAGACTCCAAATCACTGCCGAGCAGCATTTGCAGTCTCTGGGCACATCCGCCTTGATATTTGGCAGAAACCGTGGAAACCGAAGGTGAGCAGTGTGGCCAGAAGACAGCTGGGAATTCTTCAGTTCTCTCTCCTTCCAAGCTGGTGGACGATAAGCACAGCCCTTGCTCTACACACCAGGCTTCATTTGTTCTTTGCACCACAATGCAGCCCCAGTGCTTATAGTGCAGAAAGAAATTAATTTTCCCAATATTATGTAATTTTTGGCATGTACTGAATGCAGCCAGAGAGACTAAGCCAGGATTGTATCAAGGACTTATGCCTGTGTCTGTGCAGAGGGATGTGCAGTTGCCATAGCAGCAATCAATCTACTAAATAACTAGTAACATAAACTGATTCAAAGGCAAAGACTGATTTGGGTCAGAGAATTGCACTTTATAAAGCACAACTTCTTGGTGACTTCTGAGGGTTTTTTTTAGCTTTTATGGGTGGCCCTAGAGATGTATAGTGAGTGACTGCTCAGATGCAAGAGGGTGTGTGTACCTCAAGAGGAGATCAGCATGCTGTTCTCAGGCAGTCAGAATAGAGAATTCCATGGAACGTGCCATGAAACTGCTCTTCCACTGCATATCAATTTCCAGGGGCTTAGGAGGACCAGGAACAAAAATAATAGCATCCAATTATTGAGTTCTTACCATGTCCTAGGATGCCTCTCAGTGCTTTACAAGCATCTTGTCAACAATCCTGCAAAATGGGATTTATCACCACTTTTCTACAGATGTGGACGCTAACATGAATATGCCCAGAGTCATTCAATTACCAGGTATAGATTGAGGATTCACACTCAGGTGGGCTTCATGCAGATGCTGTTCCCTCTCCACCTTGCCACACAGCTTCTCTACCTTGGAATTTCTCTGAAAGGGAAGGATATTTCTTCTTGGCCACCCACATGGTGAGGATTGCAGTGTTCTGATTCTGCTTTGCACAGTGTGGAATGCTACTAATTATTTTTAATCCAACATGAAAACTGTTAGGGCAGGAGGACTTGCAACCTCTAGAGGTAGCACTGACTAATTCCAGAGATTTGTGTTGTCATACTCAAAGAAAATTTATTTTTTCTTTTCCTTGAGATTTTAGAATAGTATCAAGTATTCTGTTGTCTCCTTTTGATCTTGCCAAGCTTTTGGGTAAACGTGGACTAGGGAGAAAGAATTTCTGAATTATAATAAAAGGTGGCGTGTTGTAAGCAGAAACCACTGACTGCAGAGTCTATGTTGCCTTATGGGCTGTGCTACTTTGTAGATGTGTGATCTTGGGCAATTATTTCAATTCTTTTAGCCTCAGTTCTCAACTTTATACAATGGGAATGATAATAATAATAGTGGTGATGATGATGCCAACTATCAGTTGCGTAAAATACTTCTGGGAATGCGAGGTAAAAATTTCCTCACAGGCTTAAGAATTAAGGACTCCTGCAGACTCCCTTGCAACAGGGAATATATTCCCTCATCCATATATCTTGATTTTTTTTTTAATTTGCTTTTTGGCTTAGCAGCTCTCCATTAAATATTTGTGAAATGAAGGAAGACTAGGAAAACAATTCATAGAGTGCTGTCACATGGTTATGGTTTAATGAATATTCGTTTTCTGTTTAAAGAAAGGCTAAATTTTAGAGAATCTTTCATCTTCAGTTTTTAGTTGCTAGTTTGATTCTGTATCTCAGAAGAACTCAAGCCCCAGGAACCTGGAGGAAGGAGATGTATTTGGACATTTGGAAGTACTTTTATGTTTTCTGTTCCTTATTTCTGACTCCGTGGCTGAAAGTCAGGACATAAGGTAAGAGATGTTAACTGAGTGTCCCCCTGGAAGCCTCACCTTCCCAGGGCCCACAGCCACAGAGCCTGGGTTAAGAACGCTGGAAATGGGCTTTAGTCAATGGGCAATTGACATGACTGTGCCAGCTGGAATACACCTCGAGGAGCTGCATAGGTGAGTTCATTTGGGGGGTTCCTACTGTTTCTCAGTCTGTTCCCTAAAAGGACGACAATTTCTGGTGAAAAGATAGTCTCTGAGCCGACCCTTTTTACATGGACTGTCAGTGGGTTATAAACATCATACAGGCAGAGCTGGGCAGCATTTTGAACTTGTGACCTGGAGGTGAAAATTCTGCCCATCCCTTCTAATCATTCTTCCCCATGAGGTAGTATTTTTGTGTTGACCTATAGCCCCTCTACTGGTTTTCTGTACATGGCACTACTGTAATCTGTGGCTTTAAAATAAATGCTCAGTTTTATTCCTGTGCATGGACATTGATTTTTTAAAAACTCCTAGAATGCAAATGGAACCTGTGCCTGCTATCTGAATATCTCTAATTAGACTACTTGCGCAAATCTACCAATTGACTTTAATAGATTGAACCCAAGTCCGCAACTGTGTTGGAGGGGAAATGAGATTGCCTTGCCTCTCAAATTATCTTCAGTACTTTGAAAGCAGACAGATTTCCCAAATTCAAGATACAACAGTAGGCAAAAGTTCCTGAGACACTGGAGGTACTATGTAATCATCACACGGGTAAATTATCTCTGCCATGAGAAAATTGGAGCAGTAAATGAAACATTAGTCCACTTCAATAGGAGGTCATATATGTTTCAGTGCCATGTCAACCTGCTTCTCAGATTATATAGAGTTGAGACAGCCATTCATGCCTTGATTTTTTTTTAGTCCTTTTTCTCTTTATGTTCTGCTGAGCTTTGTTTTACTTGAGCTTCTTTGCCTTCTACCAATTAAGCCCAAAATTGGCAGTTAAGACAAAATACAAATGAAAAGTCGGGTGCAGTGAGAAAGTAGAAAGACAATGGAGAATAAAGTTGAAAATTGATCTTGTCTTCCTTCCTCTCTGGCAGCTGTGTTGAGCAAAGGAGATACTGAGCATTGCATGACAGGGAACCAATAATTTGCCAGGTTTGAATCCCTGAGCAGTCTTGAGTAAAACCATAGGGGACAAAGGTTTGCTATTTGAGCCTATCTTCTCTCCATCTGACCTCGCTGCTTAAGTTTCTGAACCCTCGCTGGCCTCTTCCACATGCAACAACTTTGGGTGACATTTATCAAGGTTTGCTGTATGCCAGCCACTGTTCTAAGTGTTTCGTGTGGACTACCTCATGATTATCTTATAAAAACCCTAAATAGAACCATCATCTCCATTTCCAGATGAGAAAGCTGAAGCAATCAAGAAGTGTAGTACTTGCATGAAGGTCACAGTTATAAAGAGGTGGGAATAAGATTCAAAAGAGAGCATTCTTGCATTTTCTAATTATAAAAATATTCTGCCTTTATCATAGAAAACCTGAAAAATATGAAAAAGCATATGGGAGAAAATAAAGCCATCCACACTACTGCTCTTACAAAATCACAATTATAGCAGTTTGTTGCAGTTCTTTCCTTTTTAAAAATATAAATAGTGGCCGGGCGCGGTGGCTCACGCCTGTAATCCCAGCACTTTGGGAGGCCAAGGCGGGCGGATCACGAGGTCAGGAGTCTGAGATCAGCCTGGCCAACATAGTGAAACCCTGTCTCTAATAAAAATACAAAAATTAGCCAGGCGTGGTGGTGCACATCTGTAGTCTCAGCTACTTGGGAGGCTGAGGCAGGAGAATAACTTGAACCTGGGAGGCAAAGGTTGCAGTGAGCCAAGATTGCGCCACTGTACTCCAGCCTAGGTGGCAGAGCGAGATGCTGTCTCCAAAAAAAAAAGAAAAAAAAAAAAAACCAAACAAACAAAAAATATATATACACACACAGACACACACACACATATATATACGAATATAATTTAAAATGAATATAATGTTGAGATCATACTTTTGATAGAGTTTTTATGGTCCTTTTAGTCAAAATTGGAAGTGAACATTTTTGTATGCCATTATAATTTCTTCCTTTGGATAGTCCATGATGTAATTAACCATGCCCCTATTGTACATGTAGGATATTTCTGGTACTTGCATTTTAACAGTGGAATAAAAGCCCACTTTATTTAAGAGGAAAATGAATATTTTTAATGTACGAAGTCAGGAAGAGGTGGCCTTTGAAATCAAGAAGTCCTTTGATCCAGATTTATTTTTATTTCTCAGGTTGTCATGTTCACTTTTTATTTGTATACATTCTAAGGCATCTTTAGAGAATGCATACGTTCCTAAGCCTGCTTTCCTTTGACATCTGTACTTAGAGAAAAGTGTAATTCCACCTTAAGTCTGACTGACAATCTGTAAAGCAAAACTTATTCAAGAGCTGCAGTGGACTTCTTTTGCTGGCATATTTCCTAGGTTTCCTGGAAAATATTCACAGCATTCCACTGTCTCTAGTCACATCTGGACTGTACACCCCAGGAAGTGCCGTGTTTTCAACTCAACCATACACTTATTTTTTGTTACTCTGGTGGGGTGAGGGGAGCAAGGGGCAAGATACTCAACAGGCCGGGGGAAAGAGCCGTCACACGTCGTTCTTGTCATCAAGAACATACGCATCTAGCAAGGATGAGAATGACGAGCAACAATCATGACTTTCATAAGTGCTGTGATACATGTGGTTATAAAGGGTTATGGGAGGCCGGATCCAGTGACTCATGCCTGTAATCCCAGCACTTTGGGAGGCCAAGGCAGGTGGATCACCTGAGGTCAGGAGTTTGAGACCAGCCTGCTGAACGTGGTGAAACCCCGTCTCTACAAAAAAAATACAAAATTAGCCAGGCGTGGTGGTGCATGCCTGTAATTCCAGCTACTTGGGAGGCTGATTCAGGAGAATCGCTTGAACCCGGGAGGCGGAGGTTGCAGTGAGCTGAGATCACACCACTGCACTTTAGCCTAAGTGACAAGAGCGAAATACTGTCTCAAAAAAAAAAAAGGCTTATGGGAACCCAGCTTAAGGAGCATGTTTCCTAGGAAGAACAGGTATCAGAGATGTGATTTAAGTTCAGCTTGGAAAGATGATTATGAATTATGGAGGTAAATGAGGTAGGGGAAGGGTACACCTTACACAGGGAATGTTATACATCAAGACATAAGGTGGGGGTTGTTAAGGAAACACATGCAATACAGGGTGGGTCAAGCAGAGGATAGATAGTAGTGGAAGATTAAATTTATGCCTAGTATTCCATCATTGGAATGCTAAGCTTGTGGGAGTTATTTATATCTTCCCTTCTGCTCAAGGTCATTGCCAAGGTCTGATTTTTCACACACAAAAATTTGCAACCTCTGGCATAAATCGGTTAAAGAGCTGAGCAGGGATGAGATTATGGAGAGTGTTTAGTGCCAACTTTAGAGGTTTTGGACTTTATTCGCTGGTGTATACATGGAGCATTTAAACAAAGGGGAACCTGATTACCTTTCTCAGGAGCTCACAGATTTGGAAGGGGCATCTTAGGTACCAGTTGCATTACCCCCTTACTCATCTTTCCTTCCATCCACTCCTCCTTTATAACTTGGTTCCTCATATGCTCTGGCCTTTTGAAATTTATTCAAAAACCTTATTATATCTTCATATATAAAGTTTCTCAACCATCAATATCCAGTAGAACCGTTTAGAACATCTGCAGTTAACTCATTCATCTGTAGGTTAGCTCATGGCCTACAACATTGTGGTCTACTATGGTGGGCCCTGTGTCATTTCTGCCTTTGGTTGACTTAGGGTTAGTCAGCTACTGGACAAAAAGAAACACTGGAAGCTCAGCCACTTAAGGCATTTGCTTCCTTCCATTGAGGTCTAATGTGGGTCAGGGCAGATGTGTGTGGAGGGGTGGGATGGCTGTGCTCTGCTTAGTCATTCATGGTCCCAGGCTCCTCTAGGACTTCCATTCACATTTCATTGGGTGGAACTCAGTCTCAAGGCCACACCTCATCTAGGGGAGGCTGGGAATATGGGCACAGAAGATGAACCCAGAGAGAAAAGGAAATGGGATTTGGTGAACACACAACTACAGTATATATGCATATGACTAAAATTATAGTTTCACTTTTATGGGAGGCATCAGCAAAACCACAAGTCAGGCTTTCTGATTTGGGGACATCCCATTCCCACAAATATTTTATCACTTATGAAACTTATCTAATCCAGTTTGGATATAGAGTCTGGCTTATTTGCCCAGATTTTCTATTTCTGCTTCTTATCCAGAATTGATTTTCCATTTTTGTCCCCATTTGGTAAAGCTCTTATAACGATGTTTATAATTTCTACTTTCACTCTGATGTTGAAATGATGATTGTGAATCAACCTTCAAGTTGTAAATGCAAAATTGAATATTCTATCAAAATAGTTCTCTCTGTTAATTTAGAGACATCTTAAATAGAAGGTAAATCAGAAGCTTGTGAAAGGCTGAAAACAGTAAGACAGTGTGTTCAGACTACATTTATAATAAAGGAAACCGCTAAAAATTATTTTCAATTTGATGTGATTTATCTGTATAAAAATGTGACTCTATTGTGCCTTTTGCCCTAATCTTTATATAGAGTAACATTTGCTGTTTTTACCGTGTCCTCCACCAAACCAATCAGTCTGTCATATAAGTCATATATTTTGTTTTGTTCTGTCACCTCCACACCTGCCTTATTTAATTCCATGCAATCAGGAATGTGCTATGGAGAATATAATTAGCACTGCCAACAGACTAGCAATGAAATTGCATCTCTGCGTGGAAGAAGAAAGAGATGCTGCTGGATAAGGAAATAGATTTTAGTTTAAAATTACACAGGAACAATTGGAAACCCAAAGGATAGGTATTGTTGAAATTCAAAATATGCTTTGGTGATATCATTTGACAATAGGTCTGTTTGGGTTTTTCCCTTAATCCCTTCTTTCCCCAGCCTCCTTCTTCCCTGCCTAGCAGTCTATGGGAGTCAGAGAGAGAGAGAAGGCATTATGCTCTTTGCCACCAAGATAATGTTCCTAATAGAAAGCAGATTGCTCACTCCTATTCGACCTTCAGATAACTCCAACGACACTGCCTTGAGAAGGGCTTCCCTGAGCAATGAGGCTAGGCTTGAAAGAATTCCCGCAGTTTGCTTCCTTAGCATTCATATTCCCTGTCTAATACTAATGATACTTTATCTATCAGTAAATTATTGTAATCCTGGTATCTAGCACAATTCCCAGCACATGGTTGACACTCAGCCAATATCTGAATGAGTGAAAGAATTCATACTATTTGTAAATAGGAGAAGCTTTAGAAACAGGCATACGTGGGTTTCTACCTTGGCTCTGCTGGTTCCTAGCTCCATGTTTGTGGGCAATTTATTCATTCCTTTCATGATCCAATCACTATAGCTGCAAAATAAAGATGGTGGTCCTAACTGTAGGGTTGGTCTGAGGATTAAGTGAGACAATGTATGTGCAGCCCTAGAATAATTCTTATCACATGAATGCAAATTAAATGTTAGTTCTGTGATCTGTGGGGAACATTGGAAGGTTCAGAGCAGGGGAGTGTTGGAGCAAAAGTTGTGATTTATGAGAGATGAATCTGATGAACAGGTGCAGAAGAGATGAGAAAGGTAGTGAAGAAACTGCTGTGGTATCCTTAGTATAAGATAATGAGGGCAGGGAGCAACTAATATCCTGGATGGAGTATGTAGTCCTAGATAACATCTCTGGGTAGGGCATTTTATTAAACTGGCTATATAAGTGGCATATGAATGTGCTAACCCCTCATTGAGCCCACTTACTGAACTGTTAGCTATCTTGTCAACAGGTACTGGTTCAGGTTAGTCAAGCTTATAACCAAATGAGGAACAGTTACTCATTTAGACCCCTTCATGAATGGGGTTTATTTTAAAGACATCCTGCAATTTACTACAATTGAAACAGGAAGGCTGTGAGGATCCAAGGCAGTTGCTTCATCTCTCTTGACTGGCACTACTTTACAGAGTGTGTCTACTTCTTTCTGTGTATTTACTCTTTTATGTTTTGCTGGTTAATTTCCAAACTCCTCTAGTTCAAATCTCACAGGATAGCTATCTGTCTTAGTTACCATCACTCCTTTAGATTTTGCTTTATGCTAGACCAACTCATGAGTCCTCAGCCTGGCTGGGAATGAACACGGGGGCCCTTCCTGTCGCTTACAAAGAAAGCCACTAGGGTAAACTAGAAAGAGACATTGGGAATGATAAGATACCATGACTGATATGCTCAGGACGGAGCAGTTGTGAGGGCAACATAAGTTTGTTACTGCTATTAGAAAAACTTGTCCCATATGTTGGCTTAATTAAAGACGGGCCTACTCTTATGACAGGGGCTCAGTGACATAAGCAGAATAAAGAATATGGTTTCAAGAGCATCTGAAAGAAGAGGTAAATATGAGGGCATCAGAGAGTGTGCCCCACAAAAATGCATTTAATAATTCAAGAAATAGTTATTGGTGCCTTCTGTGTTCACAATTCCAAGCACTGTACTAGGTACTGAAAATACAGTGATGAACAAGAGAGGGTCTCTGCCCTCATGTAGCTTACACTCCCATGAAGAGAGGCAATTAAAAGGTAAGCAAATAAATATGTGATTTCATATCAGGTAGAGATAGGCCTTATTATAAAGACAAATATAATAGCATGAGGGGCTGGTATGTATAGTAGATTACCAATCCCATTTACTCTTTCACATGGACACAAAGATAGAGTGTATTTGTCAACCTCCCTTGCAGTTCAATGTGGCCATTTGACTGAGTTCTGGCCAATAAAATGTGAAAAGAAGTGACATGCCACTTGCAGGCATGGACCATAACAATTTTTCATTTGTGGTCCTTCATGCTCTTTTCTATTTTGGTTGACTTGGAGGGAGACCACTCCTGGGATAACTGTGGGCACTGTGTTAAAAGAAGTGGTGCCATAGGATCCTTGAATCACTGGATGGAGGAATACTTCCCAGCTCAAAATGCCTATATGGAATGGTCATGTCAGTGAGAAATAAACTTTGTGTTAAACTAGTGGTTCTCAAAATTGGGTCCCTAGACTAGCAGCATCAGCATCACCTGGAGTCTTAGTCTGTTTGTGATGCTATGACAAAATACCTGAGACTGGCTAATTTATAAATAATAGAAATGTATCCCTCATAGTTCTGGGGACTGGGAAGTCCAAGATCAGAGCAAAGCAGATTTGGTATCTAGTGAAGGCTGTTCTCTGTTTCCAAGATGGCACTTTGAATACTGTGTCTCCACATGGTAAAAGGGACAAAAGGGGAAAAGGAATCTAGCTAGTTCCTGCTAGTCCTTCTGTAAAGTCGCTAATCTCATTCATGAGAGTGGAGCCCGCATGGCCTATTCACCTCCTAAAGTAAAGGCTCCACCTGTTAACACTTGATATGGTTTGACTGTCTCCCCACCAAATCTCATCTTAAATTGTAGCTCCCACAATTCCCATGTGTCATGGGAAGAACCCCGTGCAAGGTGGTTGAATAACGGGTGTGGGTCTTTCCTGCATTGTCCTCGTGATAGTGATTAAGTCTCACGAGATCTGATGGTTTTAAAAACAGGAGTTTCCCTGCATAATCTCTCTTCTCTTGTCTGCCACCATGTGAGATGTGCCTTTCACCTTCCACCATGATTGTGAGGTCTCCCCAGCCACATGGAACTGTAAGTTCAATAAACTTCTTTCTTTTGTAAATTGACCAGCCTCCAGTACGTCTTTATCAGCAGCACAAAAATGGACTAATACAACACTGTTGCACTGGGGATTGTTTTAACGGGAGGTGACACAAACATTCAAACAATAGCACCTGGGAACTTACCACAAATGGATATTCTTGGGCCCCACCCCAGATATACTGAATCTTGGAGGGGTGGGGTCTAGCAATCTGTGTTTTAAAAAGTCCTCAAGATGATCTGGATGCACCCTAAAGTTTAGGACTGTTTTAAGTCACTGAGATTCTAGAGTTTGTTCATGACATCAGCAAGCATTAGCTTAACCAATATAAAGAGTAATTTGGATGGTAGGAGTGAAGTTAGCAGTTTGAAATGGAGTGGTCATGTCCTTCTGAAGAAGGACACTTAATTAAGAGGGAGGGAGGGAGCCATATGAAGATGTAGAAGAAAATCATTTTAAGCACTGGAAAGCTATTGCAATGAACTTGAGAGAACAAGTCTGGTATTTTTGCAGGAAAAAATAGGAGTGCGATGTGGTCAGAGTAGTGTACTTATGGGAAAAGGGTAGGAGATGAGATCAGACAGGACAGCAGGAGCCACATCACATGGTGTAAGGGGCCGTGAGTAAGGCTTTAGATGCTCTGCTAAGTACAATGTGATTTATTTATTCAGCAATTTTTTTCTTTTTAAAATTGTGGTAAAATGCACATAACATAAAAGTTACTGTTTTAACCATTTTTAAGTGTGTAATTTAGTGGCATTAAGTACATTCACAATGTTGTGCAACCATCACCATTAAACCATTTTGAGAACTTTTTCATCATCACAAACAGAAACTCTGTACCTACTAAAGAGCTCCCATTACCCCTTCCCCTTCATGCCCCTGTCTCCTGGTAACCCCTATTTTAATTTCTGTCTCTATGAATTGCGTATTTTAGACACTTCACATAAATATACAATATTTATCCTTATATGTCAAGCTTACTTAGTATAACATTTTCAAGGTCCATCCATGTTGTACATGTGTCAGAATTTCCTTCTTTTTAAAGGCTGAATAATATCCCATTGTATGTATTATATGCCACATTTTGCTTATCCGTTCATCTGTAATGCACACTTGGGTTGTTTCCCACCTCTGGCAATTGTGAATAATACCACTGTGAACATTGGTGTACAAGGATGAGTGTGTGAGTCCCTACTCTCAATTCTTTTGGATCAACAAACTTTTTGAGTGCCCTGGTGCTGTGTACTGAGAATGAGGAGAAGCATAGGATGTGATCTGGTCAAGGCACTCATTCCAGGGAGGGAGAAGATAAGTGAAAATCAGTTGCAATGTATGGGAGTGCTAGAGGTATGCTCACATAGAGCACCTGGGAGGATCACTAGAGGAGGTCAGGGAAGGCTTCCTGGAGGCAACAGTGCTGAGCTCCATCTGAAAGAACAAGCAGGAATTAGGTGAAGAGAGGGAGTGGCATTTTAGGGAGATCGATGGTAGAGCATCAAAGCAAAGAGGCGTGAGTGTGTAACTCCTCTGGAGAAGCTCAAGCTGGCAGAGGAGGGATGAAGAATGGGTAAGAAGGGAGTAGGAGAGAGTGGTGAGCAATAGGGCCACAGAAATAAGCAAGGGCCTTGCTGCAGAGAATTTGGCAAGAGATGTTAAGGAGCCTGACACTAATCCCTTAGGGCAGTGGTTCTTAATCTTGACTGCACTTGAGAATTGCTCAGCAGCTTTCAAAAAACACCAGTGCCAAGTCTGAGTTCCACCCCCATAGATTCTGGTTTAATTGGTCTGGGTTGGGGCCAGGACATTGGCATTTTAAAAATTTCCCCAGGTAATTCCAGTGTGCAGTCAGGGTTGAGAAGTACTGCCTCAGGCAATGGGGAAGCTTTTGGAGGGTTTTAAGCAAGGGAGTAACAAGATCAGATTCTTTCTTAACCACTTGCACATATTTCAATGTAAACTGAATTTTATACCTGAGGAGGCCTTCTTGGGGAAAGAGGCCCTTCTCTGTTCTCTGAGAATCATTTTTTTTTCCCACTATAAAATGAAGATACTACCTACATACTTCAAGGGCTGCCATAGGATTACACAACATTGCATTTTGTCCCTACCCAGGGTAGATGGGGAGCACTTTTTTTTTTCCTGGGCAAAGCTGACAGTACAGAGAAAGCGTAGGCAGGGTCCTTTATCCTCAAGATTCTGAGACCCACGCTAGGGGTAGCCCTGGAAGGCAGCATTGCTCCCCGCTCCACCATCCCAGAAAGACAAAAGCAGCCTTCCATTTGTGTGGCTAAGTCTCCCTCAGGCAGAGAGCCCACTGGGGGTCTGAGTTTCTCTGGTCTTGGCACTCTGCTGGGATCGCGTCAGTCTCATTTCCTTAACGGGAGACTTCCTGATGAGCAGGATGAATTTACAGTGTATTTGACCAGAATGAAAAGTAAAAGCTGATGCAGCTGTGCCTGATAACGATGAGAGGGATGAGGGAGAGTGAGGCGGCACCTGCCTGCTGACTTCATCGCAGGCTCCATGCTGTGGCAGCAGTTGTGTGGTGTTTGCTTGTTTCCATCTCTATCCGGAGCAAAAATCCTATAGCAGAGCCACTCACCCCACTCCCTTCTCTCCCCTTCCCAGGAGGAAGGTATGTGACTGGGTTCAAAACACAAATAGTAAAAACCCTGATTCTGATTTGCATCTTTTCTTTCTTAGGGCACAGCAGCCCTTAATTTTGTGGGGAGTGGGGATCTTGTTTCCTCTGCCTTTATTACTCCTCAAGGGCTTGACTCATGCCGTTAGTCATTTTGTACTTTGAGCACATTAGGTGGACAAGAAAAAAAAAGTGCTTTCAAATTGTGCTAGAAAGTAGAGGAATGAAGATGACTTGGGTGGCCTTGGGACTTGGAGAGAAGTGAGGTTGTGGGGAGGTCTCCACATCTCTCTCCCAGTGCAAGTTCATTTTTAAGATCTGGCAACTGCTGTATGTTTGTAATCATTATAGGTTCAGGTTGCCCCCACAGTAGTGAAATTCCAAGCCTCTCCTACTCCACTGACAGTAGTGCCAGGTTTAACATGAGAGTATCTGGGACGGGACATCCAGAAACAGCAGCATGTTTGGAAGGGTACACCAAGATCTTGCATAGCCTTGATGCTTTTTGCATCAAGATATAGATAAATCAATGCAATGTTTTAGATTTTATGTGCTCTTTGAGGTCACACATAAAATCTAAAACAGCATTGATTTATCTACACCTCTGCTCTCTCTCATTTGAGTGGATAAATAAGTAGTTGATGGTAATTTTGGGGGATCCTAATTCCAATGGCCTAAATGTTCAAGGGTGTAATGTTTCTCTTCTCTCTATATTGTAAACCTCACCTTGTTAGCTAGATTTATTTTTAGGCTTTGTACTCTCTTTTCCCAATAAGCTGTTCTTTCATTATTTAAAAATAGCATCATGGGGTTAATAGTGCATTCAGGGTAAGCATGTCAGCCTGTGGCTGTCTATGCGGCTGTCCTGGAGCCATGGCCCAACAGGGGGCCCTATGATTCCTCACCTCAGTAACAGGGCCTGGCCATGCATGCATACTCAGATGATGGGCCATATGTGCCCTGCCCTGAGCCAACACATAAAGTACCTCACTTGCGAAGTAAAGGTAAGAACACCGTAGGCTTCCTAGGTTATTATGAATGTGGAAACCAGCCTCTTTTAAGAGGAAGTAAAAGAAAGGACCCTACTGAAAATATGCCAGACATGTTTTATAAATTACTTCTTTGAACTCTCGCTAACCTTGTGAGACAGAATTTTTTATCCCTATTTTACAGATGGAGACATTGAAGCTCCAAATGGCTAGGCAATCTACCCAAGATCACACAGCTAGATTATGGCACCTAAAATTCGAACCCAGGCCTGATGTGTTAAACTTAGCACCTGGATTTCTCCAAATGTTAAGGATTGATATGCTGGGCTGGTAATTCCTTATCGTGGAGGGCTTCTTTGTGCATTGTAGGATGTCTAGCAGTATCCATGGCTTCCATTCTACATCATAGTAGCACCCCTACTCAGACCCCTAGAAGGACGACAAAAATGACAACCAAAAATGTCTCCAGATAGTCAGCTGTCTCCAGATGGGCAACATCACCCCACTCCCAGCTGATCACTACTGCCCTATGTTAACATATATGTTTTCTCATTTAATTCTCACAACAACCCTATACACTAGGTGCCATTATCATCCCCATTTTGCAGATAAAGAAATGAAACCCAGAGAAATTGTGAGTTGATGAGGGTCACAAAGCTTGTAAATAGCTCTCATTTTTTTCCTGGGTATAAAGTGGTAGAACTAGTGAAGGTGACAAGGGGCTGAATATTTCAGTGGGTGATACCAGGCAACTGCAACACCAAAGTCTTGATTTTTTTTTTTTTTTTTTTTTTTGCTGCTTTATTAGGCATTTGAAAAATTTAGTGCTTATGACACTAACAACCGGGAGTAGGCTGTTAAAATTCAAACTCTTGATGTAATCAAATTCAGCAGATCTGTGGTGGGCATAGAAATGTGTATCATAAAACATAGCTACACTGATTGGCGGTGCTGTTGTCCAGGGAACCTAAGCGTGAAACATGGAACATTGTGCCTCGCTGTGTTTGAAGTGACCCTAAAAGAAAATTTCAGGAGAAAGAATGGAGATGATAAACGGAAAGGATAAGGTTTGGGATGAGACCTGAGATGCAACTACTTGCACAATTCAGTTTAACTGCCAGACAAAGAGGGCACCGAATATGCATTATACCAAGTGACATGAAATGCTTGGACGAGGGGTCTACTCTAGACCTTGGGATGATGCATCCAATGCCTTCAAATCACTACTCACTCTTGGCTAGTGTTGAATCCCAAGGCTGAGTGGGCTGCCTCCTTTGGAAGCTTAGTGCATCCTGAGGTTCTAAAAATGGTTACAGTGAAACAAAAACAGCTGTGTCAATTTCCAATTTCCGCTCTATTCAGATTCACACTCTGCCTCCTCTCCTCTCTTAGAGGCAGTGGGACACAGGCACACACATGCACTCATTCCACCTCCTTTCCTCCCTCAGGCATGGAGGGACATGGGCGTGCACACAAGCACGCACACACAGACACACACACACGCGCACTCTCCTGCCTCTCTCTCACTTACTTGAGTTCATTTCCCCATGGAGAGGGAATGTTTCTAGTTTTCCAAAAAGGAATGGCAAACAAGAGAAGCCACAAGAGCCCAGACTACAATAAAATGCTACAATATGCTTTCAAGCTGGAGCGACTAAAAAGCTGGGAAGAGAAAGCGGCAGTATAATGTCTATTTTTATCTTCAACTATAATCTACCCACTTGTAGTTTCATAGCTGTCAGGAGGCAGAAAAGGACATGTAATCAGCCTACTGTTCTCTGCTCGCATCCTACACCTGTGTGGCATGAATGTAGGTGTGTGTGCACGTACACAGATACTTTAACACATCGTCAGAGGGTTCGATTGAACGCACACCTGAAGCTAGATTTTTTTAGAAGTTTTTCCTTTGTTCATTATTTCTTGGCCAGACACAGAAGATTAAAAGCAGGTTATTGAAACCCATTTTCTGGGTCCCGAAGGATAATCATTAGCCTTAGATGACCAGAAGGAGCAGCTATGCACTTGTTAGTCTTTCTCAGCCTTGGCCAGACTGGGGGATGGGGATGTCCTAACCTCCGGGACACTACTCACTAGTTTGGTGATTATCTATCTCCTTGAGAGAAGGCAAGTATGGCCCAATGGAAATAGCACAGCCTTGGAGTCGAGACACGTGAGCATCTTGCCTCATTCTGCCATGTACAAACTCTGTGACCTCCAGCAAATTCCCTTACCTCTCTGAACCTCAGTGTCCTCATCTGCAGAAGGATGACAACCCCTATTTGACGATTGTTGAGAGAATTCAAGAAAATGTATGCAAACACTAAGTGTCATATGGTGGAGGCTAAAGAAATGCTGACTACTAACTGTTATTTTTGTTATTGCTGTTTTTATCTGCATTATTATTTTATTAATAGCACAGAAGTAGTAGAGGTGGTTTGGGGTTTGATTTCTATATCTGTTCTATAGTCTTTGTTGTTTTTCAGTTGTTTATCTCCTATATTGGTGGTGTGAGGTATCACATAAGGTTCCTATATCATCATCATAAACAAGGCAGAGGAAGGACCTGCTTTGGGTGTAATGCTTAGCTTTTGAAAAACGTCTGGGATACCCTAGTCTCCTCCTTTAACACGCTGGCAGATAAAGGACTTAAAATCTTAATGGAGAAGCTCAGTCCCTTGAAAGCTCCTTCTATCAGAAGCTTCCTTTTTAGCTGTTTCAGTGACATCTCAGCATATATGGGGGAACTGAGAGTAAGTTTGGTGATAATTCTTCAGAGAGTCAAGCACCTGGAGTCATACAGGTCTCTATTCAAGGGCTGTCCCTGCCTTTTATTAGCCACATGAACTTGGGTATTTTGTTGAACCTTTGAAGGACTCAAATTTTCTCATCTATAAAACAATATGTTTACAGTGATATGTTGAGGTTCAAAGTGTGAAAACACTATAAACCCTAGAGGATCAGATAGCTGTTAACATGCTACTGTTATCGTAAAATATTGCAGGGGGATGATCTGGCCTTTACAAGTTTTGAAGTCTCAAGAAACACAATAATTCCTGTGGGCTCCAAACCAGTTTTTTGCACATGAAGTAATATTTTCGAGCATAGATCTCCCTCTGTGCATTACTCCCAGCCTGCATGCGGACCCTGAGCTACACACCACACAGTCGTGCCTTTGTCTGGAAGCTCATTAATGCAGCAACAACTTCAACAGAAGAGCAGCTGTGTGGTGGTGTCTGGCTCACTGAGAGGGACACACAGGTCCTGCTGCTGCTATTAAGCATTTGCAAGGTGACAGATTGCCTCAATGACGTGTCCATGTGCTTCCTCATTATAATGCCTCAGGTCTAGAAAAAAAGCCTGGACCCACCAAAAAGCTTTCACAGATTGGAAAGTGCACAGTTTGGGGGTGTTTAGCACTTCAGCACATGCTCTGTGACTGTGCATTCAAGGCAACATGTCACAAGAAATTAGTCTGCAGCAGGCCACATATGTCAGCCAGCCGGTGGAAGCATTTGCCCAACACCCAGGCAAGGGACTCGGAAGAAAAGGCTGCTCACCTTAAATTGCCCTCATGGTTAGCACATTGGCAAGATCATCCAGAATCCTCTGCTCAGGTCCAGTATTGCTGTGGAGAAGCTTGAGCTTGGATAAAGGGAGAAGTAACCAGGAGGTGCTAAGGAAAAAAAAAAAAAAAAAGCATCTCATGCCATTTACTTTGCATCAGGCAGAGAGAGATTTGTGTTGCACACATTATCACATAATATAACAATCCTGCCAAGTGGGCACTATTAATATCTGAATTTCCAGACGGGAAGATGGAAGCTAGGAGAGGCCATGTGTCTTGAAATCCATCTAGCTAGGGAGTCCCCCAAAGATCTCTTAAAATCTAAAGTCTACCGACACTCCTTCCCTTACATTGAGCATGTGCCTGAAATGTGATGAGGTTGATTTTCTTTGTGACAAACGTACCTACACTTGTACATTCAACTATCATTTTCTTCAAAGAAGAAACTGGCAGGTGCTATTCCACAACCCATGTTCATGTTCAAGTTTTGTTGGATTCCTATTTGGGAATTTCCTTTTGAGGTGGGCGGTGTCACATTCATTTGAAGTCAGTCAATAATGGTGAGTTATTGCCTCTTGCAGGTAGGTTTGCAAGGGATAAAGAGAATGATTGGAACTGTATTGTTAAAGTCTGTGCAGGAGATGACTGAAAGTCAGGGGCAGTAGTGGTGGAGGCAAGGGCAGATATGAGAGAATTGAAAAGACACAGTGACTAACTTGCTATAGGAGAAACATTTGCAGCTTGGGAGACTATCTACAGTAGTGCAGTTTTCTAACTAAACATACGAGGAAGAGGAATGATTTTCTGGAAAAATTGGTGGTTGGGGGGGCAGATAGTGAAGGAAATGGGAAAAACGTTCTCCCTGTAAGACTTAGGCCTTCTGCTCTTGGGTTTGGAATTTAGGAGAGAGTTCCAAACTGTTGCTAAAGAGTTGCAAGTTTCTGATAAATGAATGACCAAGGAAACCATGGGAGGAGATATGCTGGGGAAAGTAGAAAAATGAATAGGGAAGAACACTGAGTTTAATGATGGTTAAAGGAGGTATGAGGAAGGGGCATGATGTTAGTAATCTTCAAGTAGCAATGCCTCTGTTTCAAGCATATCTTTGAAGCAGCCAGTTTTAAATCGACTGAACATTTGTGAGAGCAGGGAGACCAACATAGTCATGTGGCTTAGGCCAGTCACCTTGTCCAGGCTTGGTCTTATGAAAAGGGTCAAAGCAGGTAGAGCGATGCTAAGTGAAAAAATCAGATGTTTGCCAGCCACACAGACACTCCCATGGGGCACCCCTCAGCCACAGAGTAAGATTTTTGGGCCTGACTGGCTGAACTCTGCTTTGAAGGGTAAATTTGGGAGATAAAAATTCAAGCAAATATTCAACCCTTCTTTTCCTACTAATGGGATCTCCATTCTCTGGGATTCTGTGTTCCTGAAGAGCCACGAAGTGTGGAAGGAAGTAACAGTGTGGTATAGGACAAGAAGAAAACATTGGCTTATGACAGTCAGTCTCCTCTTAGGACTTCATGCCTGAAACAATTCAGTTTTTTCTCCTGCTTAATTGACTCCCTTTTCCTTAGACGGGCACGCCATGGACCTAAACTATATGGATTATATGTGTTAAACAGAAGGCAGTGTCAGGGAAAACAAAGGAGAAGACCTGGGAGAAGACAAAGGCAGGACTAGACTCTGAAACAGTTGTGCAAACTGTGGCAAATCACTTCAGTTCTCTGGGCTTTAGCTTCCTCAATGTCAAATGAAGGCCTTGGTGTGTACTCTTAAGTTTGTCCCCACTCAGATATCAGAGAATATCTGTGATGTACAAGTGAACATGCAAACCCATTTATACATGTATTTCACAAATAACAGTTCCCAGTAATCTGAGGGTACTTAAATAAGGCCAAAATAAGCCAGTGGTTTTTTTGATAGCTGGGTCACAGAGGTTCTGACCTCCATCTGTTTTCTTCTCTAAATTTCACTGCAGTCCTTAGGATTGCAATGCTAGTACAGAGATGTCCTCCTCCTTGTTCATTGGCTGCCTCCTCCAGAATTAAAAGGCTGATGCAGCCCTCAAAGGGGTATCTGATGAAGTAACAGTGTCTGATAAGATTCATACTGGAACCTCAGAAGTCTCAAAGAGATTGAGATTGGCCAGATCTCATGCTCCTGCTTTCGCGGTGCCTTGCTTGATTCTCTGAAGACCTCAGTGTAAGCCTCCATTCTTACACTGTTAGATTAAAACCTAAGCTCCTTACTATGGTCTGTAAGTCCTAAAGGACCGGGCCTCTGCCCACCAGCCCAGGTTCCTAGTGCTCTCCTTCCTGGTTGCTAAGCTCCAGCCACAGGCGCTTTCTTTGGTTCTCAAATACCGCCCTTTGGCTGGCTCCAGGCTTCTCTGCATCATTTCCTTTGCCTCCAGCATTTCTCTCTTTCTCTCTTTCTCTCTTTTTTCTCTCACTTTCTTTCTTTCTTTCTTTTTCTTTTTCTTTCTTTCTTTCTTCTTTCTTTCTTTTCTTTCTTTCTTTCTTTCTTCTCTTTCTTTCTTGCCTTTTCTTTTTCTTTCCCTCCTCCTTTCCTTTCTCTTTCTCTCTTTCCTTTCTTTCCTTTGTTTGTCTCTCTTTGTCTTTCTTTGTCTTTCTGTCTTTCCCTTCTTTCCCAGACTGAGTGCAGTAGTGTGAACATGGCTCACTGCAGTCTCTACCTCTGAGGCTCCAACAGTCCTCTCATGCCAGCCCCTCAAGTAGCTGGGACTACAGGTGTGGGCCACCACACCTGGCTAATTTTTGTATTTTTTTTGTAGAGATGGGGCTTTGCCATGTCACCCAGGCTGGTCTCTAACTCCTGAGCTCAAGTGATCCAACCGCCTTGGCCTCTCAAAATCCTGGGATTACAGGCGTGAGGCACTGCACTTGAACCAGTCATTTTCTATCCCTGTCCCCTTCATGTTCTCTACTTCAGCCATCCTGGCCTCCTTGCTGTTCTCTGACCCTGCCAGCCATACACCCACCTCAGGGCCTATGCACTTCCTATTTCCTCTGTGTGGGGTAACATTTACTCTTGCCTGATCTCTCATGGTAGCTTCTTCACTTATTTTAAGTCTCTACTTAAGTGTCACTTCCGCAGAGAAACCTTCACAGAATACTCCATATATAATAAAATATAAAATACCAATTATGTATCATTTTTTCGCATCCAGCTTTCTTTTTCTCCATAAGTGTACTTGATATTGTTATATTTGTTTATTGACTATCTCTGCATACTAGAATGTAAGCTCCAGGAGGACAGTGACTTTGTTCATTGCTTTATCCTGAGCACCTAGAATGGTGCCTGGCATAGGGTAGGTGCTTAATAAGTGCTTTTTGAATGACTAAAAAAAATAAATTAACTAAGAGTAGAGAAGGTGCTCTAAGAGTTTTCTCTCTTGGTGGTACAACTCTTTCAACTCATTCATGTTGTGATTAAGGAAGATAAGATCCTCATTTTCATGGCCTTTATGTTCCAGCAGGAGAGGTAGTTGAAAAAAGTATGCCTATACCTTCATTTCAGATGATGGCAAGTCCTATGAAGAACATAAAGGAGGGAAATGGGAAAGACCACGGCTGCGTTGGGATGATGGAAGTTCTTTTAGGCAGGGTGGTTAGGAAAGACCTGTGTTTCAAAATATGTGTGTAAGTGAAGAATTGAGGAAATAGCAGGTGTAAAGCCCCTGAGGTTGGAATAAGTGTATTTGAGCCAACATAAGAATGCCACTGTGGTTGGAGCTTAGTGAACAGGAAGGAGGGCACTAGGTGGGCAGAGGCCCAGTCCTTTAGGACTTACAAACCATAGTAAGGAGCTTAGATTTTTTTCTAAGGGTAGTGAGAAGTCATGCACTGAACCAGGCTGACCCGGTGAAGTTTCAGTCTATACCCTGTTTGTAATTCCGCTGACCTTGACCCTGCTGTTGGATCAGGGTTACACAATCCAGAGTCCCGCCTTCTGGACAGTTTCCTTTATGGGGCTGCATGATGTCCTTTCTCGTCATCTGGTTTTAGTTACACCAAGAGAGTCCATCACACACATTCTTAAATATATTTAATATTCATCTGGGAAGAGTCAAGGTCCCATTCCTATGTTTTCCAGGTTCCCCCGTCTCCCCCGAATAAGTGATTAGGCATTTAGGAGAAGGGGTCCACCTCATTTCTCTCTCCTTTTTATTTTTTTATTTTTTGAGATGGAGTCTCACTCTGTCACCAGGCTAGAGTGCAATGGTGCGATCTTGGCTCACTACAACCTCTGCCTCCCAGGTTCAAGCAATTCTCCTGTCTCAGCCTCCCAAGTAGCTGTGAGTACAGGTGCACACCACCATGCCCAGCTAATTTTTGTATTTTTAATAGAGACAAGTTTTCACTGTGTTGGCCAGGATGGTCTCGATCTCTTGACCTCATGATCTGCCTGGTTTGGCCTCCCAAAGTGCTGGGATTACAGGCGTGAGCCACTGCGTCTGGCCTCATTTCTCTCTTAATGCCCATAGATGATACTTCAGTGTCAAAACTCTATGTCCTTGAACTGCTAAAAATGTTAGTACATGCTTGTGCATGAATGTACATGTGCACACACACAAATATACACACACTCTTTCAGATTTTTTTTTTTTTTTGAGATGGTGTCTCACTCTATCACCCAGACTGGAGTGCAGTGGCATGATCTCGACTCACGGCAACCTCCACCTCCTGGGTTCAAGCGATTCTCCTCCCTCAGCCTCCCGAGCAGCTGGGATTACAGGTACATGCCACTATGCCTGGCCAATTTTTGTTATTTTTAGTGCAGACGGGGTTTGATCATGTTGGCCAAGCTGGTCTTGAACTCCTGACCTCAGGTGATCTGCCCACCTTGGCCTCCCAAAGTGCTTGGATTACAGGCGTGAGCCACCACGCCCAGGCACTCTTCCAGCTTTAAATGTCTGTACTTTTTTTTTTTTTGCCTTTCCAGTAGAAGACCCTTTTTACTTCCTGCATTGGATTTCTAAAATAGTGGTGAAAAGTTCTGCAAAATTTCCATGATTTTGAGCCACTCAGAAGAACTTTCTGGCACAGGACTTTTAGAGATGTGCAGTTCAAAGAATCTCAGGTTTGGAAAAATCTTTAGAGATTCCCATCTTTAAGGGTTATTTCCAGTAGGAACAGGTTATTGGGTATCAAGTTATTTCTATTTACTTTATCTTTTAAAATGTAGTTAGGCCAGTGTTCTAATTCATTCTTTGACAGCTTGTTTCTTTGTGGACATGTGGGCTCCCAGTTCTACATACAGAGTTTTTCTCCTCGTAAAATTGTTCCTGCTTCACATGATGGAGTTCACTATGCTGATATTTTAAGGTATTTGGCAGAACATAGTATTTTGCAAAGAGCATTATTTCTTCCAGGTTCTACTTTTCTTTCATAAGTCTGAGAAACATTGAGTTTTAGGGATCAACTGAGGTCTAACCCTTAGAATGTCCCCAAATAAGGTTCTGTCTCTCGGCCACCAGAATGTTCCTGACTGGTTTCTAAAAGGCTGTGTGAAAATGTGGCTACTTCAAGTGTTCAGGGATTCATGTTCACTTACCCATTCATTCGCAAGCCTGGGCCTCTTCATGTTGTGCTGAGTCGTCTGTTATCAGCTTGAAATGACCTTCATCCACATCTGAGGTTTTATAGAGGAGAAGCTAGAAACATGTCTTCCAGGATACCCCTCCCTGTGTGGTTCTAAGTTAGGGTCTGCCCATGACAGTCAATCATGTCAGATTTAGAAGGTGAATAGAAAAACAGGCCATTATACTCCAGAGGCAATGTATGCAGACTTGTGAACAGGTGACAGAGGAGGTTTGCAGAAGTTTGTAGCAAGCTCCTGTGAATTACCTGCTTTGTGATCCAGGCAGCGGAGATAGACAGTGTGGCTTTTAAAAAATCTTTGGTTGCATGTTCTGGCTGAGATAGGTAGAGGGAGCTTCCTGGAGGTTCTTGACATTTGCAGCAGCTTCTTAGGAATCACAAGTTTCACTGTTGTGGCAGAGATCTTCAGCAAATGCTTGTCTGTTCCTTGCTGCCCCAGCCTTTCCAATGATTGCTCAAGCCTCTAATTCCCTCTATTCAAACCCTTCATCCTTAGAACATGTGGAGGTTGGAGGTTTTAGGAACTGGGACGTTTGGTTGGTCCTATCAGGCATTTTGTGCCACCAACGTTCACAGTCCCATAGTGTATCATGAAATGGGTGGTAATCATTTTTCAACCAGCCTAATAATCCCCTTCGATAGCATCAGCTTGGTGGGAAGACAATCTGTAACACACAAATCTCAAAAGACTTCAGAGGACACTAATCTATTCAGATTGTACATCATTGGATTTACCAAACCCTCCTTGAATCTGTTTACATTTTCAGTGTTACCAGCACTTGGAAAATAATTTCACTCTCCTTCTTTTATTTTTCCCCATAACTATCATGTTTAATGCAAAACCTGGCTGGTATCACTGAAACAGTTCTTTCAGGACTTTCCAAGTTAAACATACTAGGCATGGTGAAATCAAACTTTCTCCTAGGAATGTACTCTTGCCCAATATCTGTGTTAATTATCATACTTGAAGCTGATCAGGGAAGGGTGCTGAAAGCAGCAATGTAATAGACATCTACTACTTCCTCCAAGTTTGCTCAACATGCTCAACATGATTGTGTAAAAATATTTTCATCTTAGCTGTTTCACAGAGAAAAAGCAGCACAGAAGTTCAAATAAAATAAATTTTAAAATAGATATGGAAGCAGAGTGAAGGGATTGCTTAGGTAGCTTAACTCTTTAATGGATATAGGCTCAGAGAGCCTGCTGGGCCTATCTCCACCATTGATGAATCCTGATGAATGGACCAAAGTCTCTCCTGGATTAACATTAAGATGAGTGCAGCTGTTGGCATTGGCTTCCATATTCTATGCCAGGTGGCTAACAGGGTGACTAACAAACCCCATTTTTTGTCAACATAATTTTCGTGACATATTGAAACATTCAACTGTGTTACCGTGAGTCATGTTTTAGGAAGCACATCCAGGGCTGATGTTCCACTGTTGCACCACCTCTATGACCCTATCAATTTTTAAACTATTGGAAAACTTTCTTGCTACTGGGTCACTCTTTAGGTCTTCTCATTGTACGCTACCATCTTTCCACATTTCTCCATATTTCAGCAATTAAAAGGTCCCTAATGTCTGGCACAGCTTGGGAGCCCCCAGGGCCTGCACATTCTCTCTGGTTGATACCTGATTCATACCAGCTGTTAAATATTAACATTTTGCCACTGTACATTTGTTGAAGAGCTGAAATCTCAGAAAGAATGATTTCATTTCTATTTCACTGTCTCATATTACCATCAATGAGTGGCCAATCAGGAATGTTTATAACTTTAATCATATGTAATTTTGGTGTAAAACAAACATAGACACCCACAAATGAGGCTACTAACAGCCTGGTTAGATATTCACTGGACAAGAGAAGGGGAATGAAACTTCAGAGAAGGGTGCCTTCAGTTCTTTTCTACTGTAGAAAGTTAAGCCATAGAGACTGTCCTTCTCTTGTTCCATTCTCAGACCCAGATGTGGCACATGAAACAGAGTTGGCCAGGAAAAAAGAAGTCCCTGTAAAGCTCATGTCAGAGAGAGAGAGAGAAGGAAGAAGCATGGATGGGCCTTAAAGATATTCTAGGTGCGTAGGTTATTCACCCCTGAGATGGGTTTAAAGTGTGTGGTGAAGGAACCCTGGCTTTGTTGCCACAAACCTGTTCTAATCAGAATACTGATTTGTCCACTTCAGGCTCTATGACTAGGGGCACTTTAACCTCTTTGGGTCTTAGTTATTTTATTCTATTTATTATTGTTATTTATTTATTTGTTTGTTTATTTTATTTTTATTTTTATTTTTATTTTTTATTTTTTATTTTTTATTTTTTTGAGACGGAGTCTCGCTCTGTCGCCCAGGCTGGAGTGCAGTGGCGCGATCTTGGCTCACTGCAAGCTCCGCCCCCGGGTTTCCACCATTCTCCTGCGCCTGCCTCCCGAGTAGCTGGGACTACAGGCACCCACCACCATGCCTGGCTAATTTTTTATATTTTTAGTAGAGACGGGGTTTCACCATGTTAGCCAGGATGGTCTCGATCTCCTGACCTTGTGATCCACCCGCCTCGGCCTCCAAAAGTGCTGGGATTACAGGCGTGAGCCACCACACCCCACCTGGGTCTTAGCTATTTTAAAATGGGGATAATTCACAGGGCAGTTGTGGGGATCATGTGAGGTAGTAAATATATGCAAAGCACATAGCACTCAAATGATAACTGAAACCTGAACCACAAAACAAAAACTACCTGCTCTTCAAATTTCTTATTCTTGACAGTGTGCAGCAAAGGCTCCTGGCCAGTGGCACTCTGTGTTGTGAGTGTTTTTTTGTTAGTTTCTGTCATGGACTTTCTTACGTATTAGCATACTGCCTGAGGGGCCTGTATGCTAATATGAAGGTCATGTCCAAGAAAAAGGAAATGAGCTCCAAGGCTTTCCCTTATCACTTCTAGGAAGAGGTGGCCAAGGAGAAACAACTTCCTATTCCTATCCTGTAGCCTGCCAATCCTGAGAAGCCACTTCCCTGAAAATCTTCCTAGGACTCCTCAGCTTCCTCAATGCCACTAAATACCCACTATCTCCATAGACACACACAAGTGTATGTATGTCAAGTTACCACTTTTCCAAGCTTGTCCTCCCATCATGATCCTCTATCCCATCCCACAGGCTACATACATTCCATGTCTTCTTGTGGAAACCAGGAGCACCTCCTGACAATGGTGGACATGCCCTTTTGATAGTAAAAGTTGCATCATAGAGTCTTTTCTCTTCCTCTTGAGCAATGAAGCTCACTTCCTATGCTTTAATATTTGCAGTATGTGGTTATTATCTTTAAAGAAGGTGACAAATAGGAGTAATCTCAAATACCAGCACGGATTGATTGGTAAAAGCTGCTGGTATACTGTGCTTTAGCAGAATTTGAAGGCTACAATTAAGGCCTTTAGTGACCAGCAATATCTATAACAGGTATGAGAAGGGATGGTGGCAGTCTGTCTGTAGAGCATTTGCTTATCTTATTTTAAAGTGGTCTCTTTGGTTCATGTTATAACAAAAAGACTTATAAAGGTAAAAAATAGTAGATTGAATGGATCAGAGAAGCCTTTCTTAGAAAAATTATAGAACACAAACTATAGAGATACCCACTCCTAAAGGGTGTTCTATGATTTCAAATTGGAAGGTGTATTGTTATATGTGCAAGACAGGTTTTCTGGTACTTATGTCTACATGAAAAGAAAAGCCAACAGGCCATAAAAAGAAAAGTATGTATGTAAGTGTGCATAATCAATATGTCCTGACTTTCACCTCTATCTGCCAAAGTCGGGTATATAGACAGGCCTCTTCAAATTTTCAATTTTTGACTTTCATTAGGGGTGTTTGCACAATGTTCTGTACTATAATGGGTTATGTCCATTTCCTCCTTTTCTTTTTTCTTCAGCCCCTCCACCTACAATGATGTCCTGGTAAGCTACTTGGTATCTTACTGCAACAAGTACTCAATGATGCAGCTTGATGTCTGTGCTAAAGATGCCATACCCTGAGGTTCTGAAAGTTGTAAATGCTCAAGCTCCTGCAGCAGTGCTGCTCAGGGGAAGACGGCCCCCACTCTCTGTGTCACACTTTGTATCTTGGGCACTAAAACAGCACTGCACTTAATCCATTCCTTCTGCTTTTGCATGTAGCCCCTGTCTACTGAGGGCTCATGCAAAGAACTGCGTGAAGTTTACAGGCCATGGTAAGCTCCTGTCCCATCCCTCACAGGTGTGTCAATTGCACTTCCTGCAAAACTGCTTGTCCAAATTGCTAGCTTGTGGGCTGGCCTTCACCTGACGTTAGTGCTTGGGCAGTTACAGTTTGTGATCCTTTAGACTATAAGTTTTTAGTGAGTCTGGTTTTCTTTTTAATTATTCACAGCCATTTTACTTCACAGTAAAATGGTATGGTTTTTACTGTAGCACACAGGAATATCTACAATAGTGGGGGTATGGAAACAATGTTTGACATTTCGTTTAGAGATAGTCTTCTTTGACATTTTCTTATATTCCACTTTGTTAATTTCTGATATTTGTTCATTTCTGTCATTCATTTATTCAATATTTATTGAGTTACTCTGATATATCAAGAGATAACACTGTATCCTGAACCAATAAATATGACTACTACAATGTCTGCCTTCAAGGTTCTATAATTTTGGGGAGAAAGGGAGATAAACATGAAAACAAAATTCTATTGATGAGTATAAATGGAAACACTCAAGCATTTATTTCCAGAGGATAACTTATGAAAGGAAACATTAATTCCAGCCAGACGAGGGGATCAAATGATATTTCTCACTTTCACGTTGCCACCCAATCTCGGACACTAGCCTCTCTGGACTGACATTGACTTCATCCAGCTGACAGAGGCGTCATTAGTGAGTCCTGAGCTGCCAGTATGTTCTAAAAACTAAAATTTAACAGCCTCCTGAGCTGGGGGAAATCTTAACTGAGAACTGCAAGGAATAGCTGCCTTGGCACAAGCTGTGTGGAATCTTAAAAGGGAGCAGGTTTTGAGGCCAAGATTTATGTTCAACAGCTAATGCTTTAGAGACAGAGTTATATGTAGAAAAGCTGACTCTGTGTTTGTCCCTTACTGATGCAAGTAAGAGTCACATCTGTAACCCATGCTTTATCTGTTTATTTTTTTAGACCCTGACATAATATAAGAGGTGAGTATTAAGGCCCACTAAACCTCTGAAGGTCTATCTGCTTATCCCATTGCAGGACAGAACTAAAAGGAGCCACGAAGATGATGGAAGTCAGTTACCACATGGTCCCTAACTGTAGGGGTTGCTTAGCTGTACATGTCAATAGTCCTAATGAGGGCTGTGGAGTAATTTGTTAAATAACCGAGTGAGCATGCCAGTCAGAAGCTGCTGGATGAGAGCGCAGCATCAATTAGAGACAAAGGAAATCGCTTGCTTTTCTCTGCATCCAGCGGGCCCTTGGAGGCGCGGCACTAGCTGGTCCAGAAAAAGCAGAGAAAGCACAGGGAAGGAGTGGGGGAAGGACAAGGCAACTCAGCTTCCTGGAAGTCTGAGGGGTGATAAAGAAAAAGACCCCTCTCGCTCACACTGAGCAAACGCACATGACCAGAGCGGAGAGTGGAAAGAAAACCCCGCAGTCCCCAGGGAACTTGACAGAGAGCATCTGACAGCCAGACTGAGTGACCAGCCAGACCATCTGCTCCCACACGTCTCTCCCCAACAATGGGGGCTTCTGCAGACCTTCTGCCCCCTCCCCCTCCCTCACCCTTAGCATGAATTTAAATGAGGCCTCACAACTGGGGGGCAGCGGCTCCCGTTGTGATCTCTCACACAGAGAGAGCTAGCCTAGAGCCCCGAACAGGAGGCCCGAGGGGAGAGGTTAAAATCTCAGCTGCCCGGAGAGATGATTACGGAGCCGCTCCCAAATTAAGCTGCTTCACTGCTGGTCCTTGGGCATGTGTTCGGATAATTGTGCTTGAATACTTAATGCTTGATTGACTTGGCTGTTTTGTGTTTGACCATATTTTGAAATGCGATCTCACTGTTGGGGTAGGCAATTAGCATAGAGCCCACGGGGTTGCAAAGAGTGAAACTGAGTTGCTTCTGTGGTGATTTCTGCTTCTTTCCTGGATTCAGCACAGAAAGCTGAGTGTTCTACTGGGGCTCATTTGCCTATATTTGGATCATCTGGAATTTTGATCTTAAAGAGGAAGTCTCTCTTAATCCTGAACTTTAGTGTAGCTGCCAACTTTGATCTTTGCGCCTTTGGTAACAGCTGAGTTTTGCTTCCCTTTCAAGTGACCTTTGTTCCGGTTCAACAGTGGAGGAATAGAATAGGATAGGTGGGGTCAGCACTCAGAAAAGGAAAATTAATGCTAAGCATCAGAAAGGCTAGAAGAGAATGCGGATGATAAATTATGACACAGAATCCATAATTTCAAGATGATAGTCAGCTGAGTGGCTTTGGTGCCTTGTCTTGTTCACTTCTTTGTGGGTGTACCTTAATCATCTTTGTATCTCCAGCACCTAGCACAATGCCTGCCTTTTAATAAGGGTTTATTATTTATATTTGTGGCAATGTATGTTAAGGCTAGCACGGTGTCTTGGAAAAAGGAGAAGGGCAATTAGCAACACTAAAAAAATCTGTTTGATAACATTTTTAAATGCTGACTTTGAGCATCACTTTATTCTTGGAATAAAGCATTGCAGTTAAGTATTACAAAAAGCAGGCAGTGGATCTCACAGATTCAAGATCACTTTGGGGATATTTGAAACCATCAACTCGTTATAATAAAGGTCTCTATTCATTTAATCTCATTAAAAGCAGTACAAGCTGGAACCTATTTATTTAAAAAGAAGAGGAAAGTTGACCATAGAATAGTCAGATGACTTAGTGTGTAGCACTAATTTCATAAAATGAAAGTGTTCGTTCTATAAACGAAGATGCCACAACCCATTTGTTGAGTTTTGTAACAAAGTAAGAACCAATAACTAATTAAATATGTTATGAAACCTAGGCAATGGATCTCCTGAAACAGTTCCAGAAATACAGAAAAGTTATTGGAGAGATCTAAGACCAAATGTTGATAATATATGTGAAGTAGCAATTTGGGTGTTATTTTGGATCTCTGAGGACTAAATCTGAGCAAAATGAGAGTGTTCTCTGACTCAGTAGTATAAAATCCAACATATCTAAGATATGCGAACCCAATTTATTTGTAAACTGATCACTAATATCCCTCAATCTTGAGGAACAACTCCTATGTTGTTGTTATTGTTTTGCTTTATAAGTAAGATTAATTTTTCATTTTCTTTTGTGTTCGTTGCTTGTTAAAGACTTTTTCTTGTCCTGGATGTTTAATATACTCTTTCAAAAGTAGTTGTTTATAATTTTTGTGCCTTTGTTCTCTCATCTGTAAAATGGGAATTTTAATAGTATCTACATCATAGAATTTTTGATTGTGGTAAGAATTGAATAATAGATGTAAGATGCTTATCATTGGGCCTGGCACATAGCATTTACACATATATTGGCAAATAAAACTACAGCTAGATTGAAGGAATAAGTTCTGGTTTCTCTAGCACTTAGAGTAACTATAGTTAACAATAATTTATTGTATATTTGCAAATAGCTGTAAGAGAGGATTCTGAATGTTCCCAACACAAAAAAATGATAAATATTTGAGGTGGTAGATACACCAATTATACTGATTTTATCATTACACATTGTATACATGCATAGAAATGTCTCTCTGTACCACATAAATATGTACAATTATATGTCCATTAAAAATTTAAAAATTAATTACTTAATTTGAGCACCTTTTTAAAAAGTATAGTCTCATTTCTATTTCTTTTCTGTTTAAGTGTGTGCAACTCTGCTTTAGAATTCTGTAGACTTCTCCAAAAGATAGTGCAGACAAATTTATTATAGTAAATACTTTTGTAAGGTCGTATATTGAAGTATAATAATTCTCAGTCACTACCCTAAATTTGAAATTCTAATTATACAATTTAGCATAAAATCCTAGCAGCCAGGGAGCCTGGGTTAAGTATTAACAAGGCTAAGTATTTTCATGTAGCACATAATGCAGAATAAAGTAGTGAATAAGAAAGTGGAGTATGAATATTGGCACTTTCAGTTATTAACCTCTTTGAGCCCTGAGATTCCTATTTATCTCTTAATGGGGTAATAATACCTATGCACAAAATTGATGAGAAGATTAAATAAGATAATGCATGTAAAAGACTTAGTAAAGTACTTGGTCTGTACAGAAAGAACCCAATAAGTGGTAAGCATTATTTTATTATTATTATTGCTATGATCATCATCTTAGGCCCAAAAAATTGGAGGATGGGCCTTTTCTTACTTCTCATGAGAAAATATCCTCAGGGGAAGCTCATGGGGGACACTTTGGAATCTTAGAGGGTATGCTTTGGTCTATTGCAAAGAAAACAGGAGACATGGGTTGAAATTCTTAAGATGAATTGTAGTTTACAGTCCCCCTTAGAAGGCTGTACAGAACCGAACCGAAAGCCCTTTTCTGACAAAGGATGACTTTGCTGCTACAGAAGCAAAGGATTGTTCTCCTCCATCTGTGTTCTCTCTGCCCCCAGAAATCACAACCATCATCATTATAAAAGCACCATTTATTTAGTTCCTTATATGTGTAAGGACTTTATTTGCATTATATTTGACATAGAAAATCTAATTTGCAAGCTAGATATTATTCCAATCTACCAATTGTGTAAAAAATCACATAGCTAGTGGGTAGCAGAGACAAAGATTCAACCCAGGTCTTTCTGACTGCTGAACTTGAGACTTTATCATTGTTACTTGAGACTTTATCATTGTTCTCTGCACATTTTACCCCCTTGGTGCTATCTCAAACTCTAACCTTAACAAAAGTCTCTAAAAACAGTGATAAAGAAACATTTTTGAGGATAATTTTTCTTCTCAACTTGAGTTGTATTTCTTTTCCTCCCCTACAGAGTACAAAATTATCAGAATCCACACATATACACACTTGTGAAACTGTAGTGCGAGTCACTACTCTGAGTGATGTTACATATAGTTTGGCTGTAAGAAAATTAAACTCTATTTCAGGAAATGGTTGCCAAGACCAGTAATTTTTTTTTGTATAGAAGAAGATGCCAACAAAAGAGTAAAGCAAATTAGAAAAAAGTCAGCCAACCACAGATAGTAAATATGTATAATATTTAGATCAATATTCTAAAGAGGTTGAGACATGTTCAAGGTCAGTCACTCGGTAAGTTAGTAATGGAATAAAATTAGACTCTAGCCTTTGGATATTCATTCCAGTACTTTTTCCTGTAACTTCTGCAGTCTTCCAGGGGTTGGGGTGGAAGAAAAGGGAATAGCTTTTTAACAAAAATGAACCGGGGAGAAGTGTTTAACACACTCTAGGTATAGTGTTAACTGAGGAAGGTCTATAATTTTTGAGCTTTTTTTTTTACACAAGTCACCACTTTTTTATTTCTATTTTTAATTTTACTTTAAGTTCTGGGGTGCATGTGTAGAATATGTAAGTTGGTTACATAGGTATACATGTGAGCACTTTTTTTTTTTTCTTAAAGCGAGACAACAAATTTATTTGCAACTTCACAGCAACACAGATGCCCAGAGATGGGAAGCTATTTTCTTATTTGACATCCTTGGGAGGAGTAACAACACAAATGCTTGATTGTTCAATGACTGTAGGCACAGCAGTCTCTGAAAGAAAACTATGATTCTCTATAGAGACTCAAAGTTGACTGGGGAGAGGACAACTGGCTAGAAATAGTGCTGAGCACTTGGCTTCCCTAACTGGGATTTGACCTTCACACCTGTATGTTCCTGGAGTTGAAACAACTGAATGCACATTACAGAGATGAGATTTTATCTGCCTTTAACTCCTCTTCAGCAGTAACAAGATTTTCACATTATTTTCCGGAAAGAGTCTGTAACTTTTATTTAAGGAAGGAAGTTGATGATGGCAGGCACTGAAAGCCGTAGTGTTTATCCATTAGCTTGGTCTTCTTCTTGACTACCTTAATGCCTCCTACCCACTAATCTTGGTGAAAGACTAACTCCAGACTATTTTTATTTTTCCTTGCAAGGAAATACTGTGTACATAATTGACGGCACTTTCAGGTTGCCCATCCGCTTGGATCCAGGTGTCTTGTGCAGAAACAGCGTATTTAGCTTCCAACCTTGTCTTGGTCCTGAGCATATCCTCCACTGAACCAATTAAATATCTCAGGGACAAGTGAGATGCAGGCAAAACTTGTTTATGGCAACCTCCTGTCTTCCTTCTCATAGTCTCTCTAATTCCTTTTAAATATACCTACTAGCTGCCCAGATGCCCCTAAAATCCTATTTGTATGTTTGAATTACTGAAGAGTTTGATTTGTTTTTGTAAATTTGTTGATGTAACAACAAATTTCTATACAATTCTACTAATTTCTACCAAAAAGTGACATGAATCACTTGTATCTGTATAGCTCATTACACTGTAAAAATCATTCACATAGGCACCATTTTATTTTTCTTGTTAACTCTGCCAAGTGGACCAGACAGGTGGGTTATCTACGTTGTATGAATAGTAAGACAAAGTTAGAGAGGTTAAAAGACTTGCCCCAAGTCACACTGGGCAGTGAGCAGTGAAATCAGATGGAGCCAGGTGTCCTGAATCTTAACAGAGCACTCATCCCTGAGATGTACTTCCTCACAGTGTTTTCACTTTGAGAGAAAATGCCTCAAGACAGAAAGGTGTTTAATGCACAAAGACTGTATGTATAGATTTTAGACTTATGACAGGTATTAAGCAAAGTTTCACTTTGGGGCACCTCTTGATTGATATCATGCAAACCTAAAACAATGAAGAAAGGCCATTGGAAGCATTTCTCTCTTTAAGGTCTTATCCCACAGCAAACATTTGACAATTTTTTTTTTTCAGAAGAAAAGAGGTACATTTTTATCATTGTCAAGGATAAATAAAAGTCAGTGTCGAGCCCAAAATACTCACTGTTTCTTCCATTTACCATGTGCTAGAGGATTTTTGTGAGAGGTTTGAAGCTTCAAAATAGATGCTAAGCAAATGAATAAATGGGGTTAAAATGATAGGGAATGGCTAAGCAACTAATGTAAAACAACAAAGTTAACTTTTGGTCATCATGTTGGCTGTGGGGCCTTTAGAAGATTAAATTGTGTAATAATTTATTAGGTTCTTGGAAGATGAGAGTCAGCACTGTAATTATTATCAGGCGGACAAATTATCCTTATCGTTATAGAATAAGCAACTTCTTATTTTGAAAAACAACAGATGTCCCAGCCATAGTTGCTAGTTATATAAACCTAACAACTTGAGATCGTGTTGTTGATAATTGTTTTTTTTTTTTTCATTTGTTTCAAGAGAATTTATCATTGCTCATGGAAGCATTTTTATGATGATTACTTTAACATCTTTGTCAGATAATTCAATATCTGATTAATCTTGGTGTTGATGGCTGTGGATATCTTTTCTATTTAAATTGTGATTTTTCTATTGTATCATGGACATTTTAGATGTTATATTGTGGCACTCTGGATTCTATTTAATCTTTTTTTTTTTTTTTTTTTTTTAGTATTATACATAGTTCCCCTGTTGAGGTGTAGCCTGAGGGCTGGGTGTGAGTATGTGTCCAGCTTCCCAATGGGCTCTGCCAATAGCAGAAGTGAAGTGCTGATTCACACTGCCTTATTGCAGATTGGTGGGTTAAAAATTTAGCTCCTTCCTTAGCCCCACTGACATGTTTCTGGAGAAAGTGGGGCATCAATTTGTACTCCTTCTTTGCCTCCGAGTGGGGGTGTGAGACCAGCTAATGACTGTGACTGTGACTGTGCCCTGCCATCATCAGGGAGGGGGAAAGCAGAGGACTGACTCACATTGCTTTGTTGCTGCAGGGTGGGATGGAAGCCCAGCTCCTGGCTGGGTGTTGTTAACACAAAAAGAGGGGATGGCAGGACAAGGAGTTCCAACTAACCCAGTCTCATACCTCCTATTACTGCTGGGTGGGCATGGATATTCAGCTTTCCACTGGGCTTCACTGCCACAGGGCCAGGGGAAAGTGGACTCACAGTTCGTTTAATTTTGTGATACCTGGTAGGGACAGGAGGCTCTTCTTGCCTCCGGACCTCTATTGGTGGTCAAGACACTACGCTTGTGGGGAATATGAGCCTCACTGATGGTTTCTATAAGGAGGGAAACCTTATATGTGGGTGGAAGATGAGTGCTGTACTCAGCCTCACTAAAACCACAGGATGGGGGAGTGCAGTTTTTTCTTTAGGATTTGGCTGCTGAAAGGTAGTATTGCCATAAATATTTCTGTTGGTAGGACACCCTTTCCTAGTCCTTTGGCTGAGGAGAGTAGGCTTTTTCTGTGCATGTTGATGGTCTCTTGTTGGAAGCTTCTGCAGTGCCACGTCTGGGATATATGAGGGGCTAGGGGAAGTAAGGGGAGGGAAACTTACTACAGTGTCTTTCCTTAAGTCCTGAGATTGCTAGGCAGACTGTCTCCTCCTCTTTCAGAAATTGAGTCAGCTTGTTGGTGCTGTTATGTCCACGATTTTTTACTTGTAAGAGGAAGGGTTTCCGCTTCTGTAAGAGGGAGAAATGGAGTAACTCCCATCTTGGCTGGAAATGGAGGTCCCTGTTTTTTAAAAAAGAGTTATTTTTATTTATTTATTTATTTTTGAGATAGGATTTTGTTCTGTCTCCCAAGCTGGAGTGCAGTGGTGTGATCATAGTTCACTGCAGCCTCGACCTCCTGGGCTCATGTGATCATCCCACTTCAGCCTCCTGAGTAGCTGGGTCTACAGGTGCATACCACCATACCCAGCTGATAATTTTTGTCTTTTGCTTTGTTTTGTTTTGTGGAGACGAGGTCCCATATTTTGTCCATGCTAGTCTTGAACCCCTGGCTTCAAGTGAGCCTTCTGCCTTGGCCTCCCGAAGTGCTGGTTATTATAGGCATGAGCCACCACAGCCAGCCAAGAATTCATTTTTAAAAAACTCTTTGTTTGACATTCACTTTGGTCAAACTATTTTTATGGACCGTCCCATACAAGTACTGTGTGTGTGTGTGTGTGTGTGTGTATGTGTGTGGGTGTGTGCATGTCCACACGCACAAAATTTTCCTTCTCCTAATAACCATTTATCACATTTTGCCTTTCCTCCTCCATTTTATATGTATATGTGTATATTTATGCATGTGTGTGTATATATAGTGTTTTTGTGGTTGTTGTTGTTGTACCATGCAAGTTTACTTTGTTTCTCTAAATGCAACTTTTATTCATACCCCTACTCTCAACTCACTCTAAGTTTTTCCCCTATAATTCCTTGCCTTAGGGTAGATATAAGAAAATCAACAGTATTTACTCAGGTCGCCAAGTGATCTCAAGAATCTACCTGTTAGTCTACACTAATTTGTTTATTTCCTCTGGTATTGTAATTTTTTATTAGTGGCCTTGCATGGAGAATTCCTTGAGCTCAGGATTCTATTCACCTTTATATCCAGCACATTTAGGCTCAGTGCCTGCTTCCTTAATGGTTCTCAATGAATGCTTGTTGAATGAAATGTCCATATATGAACATCTTTATTCACCCTTGCCTCTGATTGGAATCGTTCCATTGCACATCCTCATGTGCAGTTTGTTAATACATTGGAGAGTGAAAGGTATGGCCTACATGATGTTGAGTCATCTCACTCTGTAACTTTGGGTAGTTCAAAGTTTTAGTTATCTACTGATGTGCAATAAATCGCTTCAAAACTTGGTGCCTTAAAACGGCAATGATTTTTGTCATTTGGGCAGAGCTTGGTGGAGACAGGCAGCTTATCTCTGTTCCATGCACCATCAGCTACTGTGTTTTGACTGGGGCTGGGGGATGGATCACTCACATAACTGGCAAGTTGGTGCTGGCTGTTGGCTGAGAGCTCAGTGGAAATTATCAGCCTGGGGCCTTGATTATTCTCCACATGGCTTCTTGGGCTTCCTTACAACATGGTGGCTAGATTTCAAGATGTAGAAGCTGCCAGGCCTACTTAATTCCTGTCTTGGAAGATTTATAATATTTTTTTCTCTGCATTCTATTGGTCAAATCAGTCTCAGATCCAGCACAGATTCAAGGAGGGGGAATGTGAGTTCCACCTTATTGTGGATGGAGCAGCTTGTACATATGGGAAGAGATGGAATTATTTGGGGCCGTCCTTGGAGACTAGATACCACCTGTAACTTTAGCTATCTGCCTTCAACTTTTTTATCTGTAAAGTGTGAATTGGAGGGAGGGCAAGAACAGTTATATATAATAGAGTTGCTATGAAAATTACCAAGGATAATTCACATAAGAAGCTTAGAATGATTCCTGGCATGTAGTAAGCAGTCAATATATTTTAGTTAATTTTTTAAAATACAGGAATGGAAAATTGTTACAAAACACTGAGTTAGATAAGAGCATACTTTTTCCCGATAAATCTCATTTAGACAATTTTGCTGGTTATTATTTCCTTTGACAGCTTCAGTGAATGCATTCTCTTTGATTTGCTTCCTCTTAAACAACTGATGAATTTTTTTTTTTTTAAAGACCTCAAATCAGTAGCCATCAAATGAAAAAAATAACTCACAGTTATGTTGTATAATGACTTTTGGTATCTCTGTTGGAATCCTTTTTCTTTTTATACTCCCTTGAAAGTATTATTAGATGCTTTCTTTTTACTTGATGTCACTTTTCAGTCCCTCCACATTGTACTTTGTAAAAGCAGTCCTCTAAAGAGCTATAATGAATGATATTGGAAGGATATGCCCTTGGAAGCTGCTCTTGGTTTTCTCTCCAGAAGCACTCATGTGCAGTTAGTCCTGTAAAAAAAATTACAGGTCAGTGGAGGTCTTCAGCCAGATGAATTCAACAGATAACCAAGGGTGCCAGATAAATTCCCAGTCAAGTAGTCTTTACATTTTAGCAACTCCAAGAGAGTTTCTTGTTTCCATACTAGACATGGGAATCATTGCCAGACAATGTGCTATTAAAATTCTGTAAATTCATTATTTTTGGCAGTTGTAATGTTAGCCAGGTCAAACTTTCATTAACCAGTGTGTGGTGTCTCTGTAACTACCTTGATTTTGTATTAAAATAGCTATCAAGTTCATGCCATGTTTTTCTTACAGCACAGTGAATTTCCATTCTTTTCTTTTTATTCTGTGTCCATACCTGTAATTTCTCCAAGTGATTAAGGCCATAAGTTGTTCCTTCTACAGCTGACATTTCCTTCTACAATTATTCATCTCCTTAGTTCTTTTAACAGCTACGTTTTATTAATGGTCATTTACCATGCAGTAATAAACTCCGTGTCATTTAGTCCTTCCGGAATTTTCTGATCTTTGATTACAGTGTAACATATTGCCTGATTAATTGCTCATCATTGCTGTTTTCAGCTTCTGCATGCACTAGTTAAGGTTATTTTTTTCCCTTTTGGCTTTAATATCCTCTGAAGATTTTCAACAATGTTATTAGTTGTCCCTAACTTCTCTCACTTCCTTTTCGTATTCCCTGATAGCAAAGAATATATAATGAATCCTTATAAATGGCTACCACCTACTCTTATTTCAGCCTAGACAATGTTTCTCAAATCTTAGTGTGCCTTGGGAGCACCTAGAGGGCTTAAAACATAGATTTCTGGAGCTCCCTCCCAGAGCTCTTGATTCAGTAGTCTGGGGTGTGGCCAGATAATTTATATTTCTTGCAAGTTCCCAGGGATGTTGATGCTGACTGCCCAGGACCAAGCCCTGAGAACCAGCAGCATAGCAGATGAGCATGGTGGTTAAGAGCCTGGATTATGGGTTCAGCTGATACGGGTTCAGACCATTGCTCTCCCACTTAACTTTCCCAGCCATGTGACCTTGGGAAAGTTACTTAATCTCTGCCAGCTGCAGTTTCCACATTTGGAAAGTGGTAAAACCAACCTTCCAGACTTCTAAGGAATAAGTTAGATACTCCATGTAAAACACTTAGTTCAGTGGCAAGAAGCAAATGCTCAATACATGTTAACTATAGGTATTTTTTTATAAAATGTGAGGAATTAATGTTCAAGCTCAATTACTAAAATTAATAAAATGTGCCTCCTTCAGCAAATTGGTCACTTTCTCTGAAACTTGATTAACTATATTGCTGAAGTAAAAATGCATTAAAAAAGATTGGCCGTGTGGATGCAGTGGAAAAATTATGAAATTTGAAATCAGGAAAATGCCTGGGTTTTAGTCTAGACCCTGCTATTGCTAGCTTTGTGACTCATAGCAATTTTCTTCATCTCTCTGATCCAAGTTTCCTGTAAATATCTTCTAGAGTGGTGATATAAATGGTAAGAACTGTTATATGGATCAAATGAGCCAAACCATTTGAAAGAATTTTGTTTTATTTCATACTTTAATGTTCTGTACAAGTGTACTTATTATTATTTTTATTGAGAATAAGGATCTAGAGTAATTTTTTGTACTTATTAAAATTATAAAAAGTTATGCTCCTATGGAATGACAATTATGAAAAAGACTTTTCCACTATAATTATTTTGAGATGGTAGTGACTCTAATTGGGAATTGTTAGACACTTGCTTAGTATTAGGATGTGCTTTTATCTATTAGTAATCTAGCCAGATCTGTTTCTTTTTGACTATAGTGCTGGTTCATCTTTAAACCAAAAGCACACTTAAGAAAGTTTTGTTCTCTTGCTGTGAGTTTAATTTTGACAATAAATTTTAGACAAAAATCACAGCCTTATTTTCAGTTGATACTACAAGATTCTTTCAGAAGACAAAAAGAAGCACCATTTGATCAAATTTTAAAAATGTAGCATGAAGCACTGTGCGAGGCACTCTGGGAGATGCAAAATGAAGCACACGTGCTTTGTGCTTTAGATGCATTTTTCTCCAGCAGAAATCAGAACAATATACAAATATCACCACATATGTCACAAAGAAGGACAAGTCAGAGGGCAAAGTGGGTTTAAAAAAGGAAGAGATTGTTTCTGGCTTGGGGTTCAGAACCCTCCATTTTCAGGCCATGTGCTGAGCCACATTGAGCCAGTGTATCAGAGCATCATCAGGGGCCTGGAAAGGATGTGGCAAGCCAATTTATTGACCTTCACAAAGGATTATATTTAAGCCATCTCAGACAGATGGAATCTATTCTCCACTGGGGGAAGAAATCCTTCTCTTGAAGGAGAGTCTATAACCTTCCTTATTAGCTCATTTCAATATTTAACAGCCTTTGTTTTCTGCAGAGAAGCCTGCTTTAACTCACACATGAACATCAGGATCTGTCCTACCTAGACTCGGTGAACACCAACTTGCCTCTTTATGCTAGGCAACCATTATCTTTGGAGACCCCTGTATTATTGCTTTAGTTGGTTGACAAATTAAACTAATAATTCTGGGAGTCAGAATATAATACTGGTTAGGAGTGTTGAGAGTCAGACAGTCCTGGATTAGAGTTTGGGCTTCTTCACTTTTCTGTTATATCACCTTGGGAAAAGTTACTTAAAACCACTGAGCCTCAATTTTATTACTCGTAGAATAGGTATAATAACGCATCTGCCTCCTCAAATTGTGGTGAAGATTAAAACAATGCATGTTTTAGGCTGAACTACCTAAAATTACCAGGTATGACCTGGTCATAATATATGACCATTTTGGCCAATAGACACAGCAATTCTATGCAATTCAATCTAATAAATGCCTTAGCAAAATGCCTAAAGTCTACCAAATAGTCACCATTATCAACAAAAGAAACAACTATCATTATTATTACACTGCTGTCATTATCATGATCATGATCTGCAATATCCAGACTCAGTGCTGGACTCTATTCTTACAAGGAAGCCGTTACAGAATGGTTAGAACATTGTGGAGCTCCGTGTGTAATGCTATAGATATGGGAAGGTAGAACATGGAGGTTGGCAGCCTGCAGAAGTCAGGGAAGTGTCCTGAGAGGCGGCAACGTTTGAACTGGGACTTGTAGGGTGAGTTGGAGATTTCTAGAGAAATCGACAGAATAAAAGCAGTAATCAGTGTGACCAAATCCTCAGTTCTTATTTTTGTTTCTGCCTCTGACACAATTTATTTCCTTCCCCAACTCTTAAAGCAACCTTTTCTATATTTGCTATGTTCTGTGATGCTAGACTTTCTTTGTTCCTTCTTATTTCTTCACAGTTGTCTTTGTTTTCTCAATTCTTATTCCGCTTACTGTGAAGAGGAAAGGGCATGTGCCCAGAGCACAGAGCGAGGAGGGAATGTGGGAGATTTGGGAACCTGCAGTGAATTTTTGTGGCCAAAGGATAAAATAGGGCCAGTGGTGTGGAAGGAATTGAGAGTGGAGAGAGGAGCAGGGAGGTGGCTCAAAAGAAACATAAATTTTTATTGGGGAAGTGCCATGATTGGTTTTGCCAGTTTGAAACTTTTCTCCAAGGGTTTCGTAGAGAATGATTGGCCTGGAGCAAGTGTAGAAGCAGAGAAGGTGCATAAGGAGGCTATTGCAACAGCTCAGCTGAGAAATAGTGTGGGCAGAGCCCAGGGAAGCAGCAGTGTGCCTGGAGAGGAGTGGATGAAAATGATCTATTTCCAAGGTGTGTATTAAAGGTTCTAGTGATGGGGAGTTAAGGCAGGAATGAAACGTCGGTTGACTTGTAGGGGTCTGACTAGCTAGAGTTTCACCTGGGCCCCTGGGTGGGGACTATGCTATTTCCTAAGATATAGACAATAAGAGAAGTAGGAGGAGATAGACCAGGGGATGGGAAAGGGGATGGGAGAAGGATAAGAAGGTAATGAGATAAGATCGGGGATGTGGCATTCAAGGGTGCGTGCGAGATTTCCGTTTCCTGACTTTCTTAGAGCCTGATGTTTCTGATCTGACTGCACCGTAAGGTGTTTTGTTCTCATGAGCATCACAAGGATTCTGTGGCATTCTGACAGCACAAATTACATTGTGTTTTTTACATTTCACTAGGGTTTTGCCTCCCCAAGCACATTGGCCATGCACCTGTGCTGAGGTAATAGTTAATGAGTATAAAAAAAGGTAGCTAACATTAATAGAATTCTTACTGTGTTTTAGGCACTGTTCCAAGTGCTTTCTGCCAAAACTTCATTTAATTTTAGTAAACCTCCATGTGTTGGGTAGTAGTATTAACCTCATTTTATAAGCAAGGTCATTTAAACTCCTGGAGGTTAACTAACATGTCCAAGGTTATATAACTTGAGAGTGGCAAGACGAGGATGCAAACCAAGGTGAAGGGCTGCAGGTGCTGTACTGCTAAGCATTATGTTGGGATAGTGAATTCGGCCTAGGCTAGAGAATACTGTCGATTGGAGTACTTTATAATGGGATTTTACTGTTTTAAAATGTATTTTTTATTTGGCACAAATTCTTTTACATAATGTTCTGAGCTTTGTCGATTCATAAAGACAATTCATTGATTAAAATGTATTTTGTCTAATCCACAGTCTCCACTGGGAACATTTCTAGAGTTTGATTCTAGATGATCTCATTGTATTTAGTGTGTTTTGTTTGGCTTTCTACTTTGGTGCTCCTCCTTAGGAGGAGTCATATTACACTTACAAGTGATATTCACTTGTGAGGGTAAATTGATTAAATATATTGCCTATTTTTAATTTTAGCTGAAATAGAGGTTTTGTTTTGTTTTGTTTTGTGTGTGTGGTGGGGGAGAGCCTAAGTCATCTATGTGATGTGCTGATGTCTGTCATTCTCTTATAATTCTTTCATTTAGTCCTCCTGGGACTCCAGTAAGACAAGTCTTGCCTTTCATGTGGACTCATACAGTGGTATACATCAGTTGTCTCCAGCCTTTTTGGTACCAGGGACAGGTTTTGTGGAAGACCATTTTTTCAAGGACTGGGGTTGGGGGATTGTTTCAGGATGAAACTGTTCCATCTCAGATAATCAGGCATTAGATTATCATAAGGAGCGTGCAACCTAGATCCCTCACATGCATAGTTGACAATAGGGTTTGGGCTCCTGTGAGAATCTGATGCCACTGCTGGTCTGACAGGAGGCAGAGCTCAGGCAGTAATGCTTGCTCACCACTCACCTCCTGTTGTGTGACCTGGTTCCTAACAGGCCACAGACCTGATATGGGTCCGTGGTCTGAAGGTTGGGGACCCCTGCTATGCTGGATCCTTGATGTAAAGGAATCCTCTACCTTGGTGGAGCCAAGTCACTGGTTAATGGAAAAATCTAAGTTAAACATTTTTTTCTGTAGTTATGCTTTTATGAATTATCTAACTGGGCTTTGTCCCTCCCTTTACTTAATTGCACTTATGGAGAAGAACTATGAAGTGTTGGCATTAAGAATCCTTTAAACCACAAAGCAGTTGATTATTCTTTTTTTTATTAAGTAGGTGCTCACATTGGTAGAATAAGAAGCACTGCACAGAAATAGCTCATTGGCAGAATTTTACTCTCAAGGGTGGATATCTTCAAGCCATCCTTGACTCGCTAGGGCAGAAAGACAAATAAGTATAATGCTGAGGAGTGGGAAAAATGTTTAACTGCAGGCAGAAGAATCTCATGTGAAAGTGTGAGTGGACTTCAATGATGACTATCAAAGGAAATTCTCATAATGATTCGTTTTTCTTCCCAGCGATAGCACTACCATTCTCAGGAAAGCCTAGTTCCCTTCCTGGCTTGGATATTAACCGATAGTTTGAATGAACATAGTATTTTTATAAAATTGTCTTTGCATGTGTTGATTCCACTGTCAGGAAAGTCCTTTCCACCTCCCTTCTCCCAGTTCTTCTGGGAATTCCTACATGGCCTTCCATACCTAAATAATAACAGTGATACTAGCAAGCACTTATATAGTAGGTTCTGTGTACCTGGCAGTTGAGGGTGGGAAGGTGGGAATATTTCCTTCGGATGAAGGCAATAAGGGGTTACATTGTCTGTAGAGAATTAAAAAACAATTAATAAAACCAAAAAAGGAGTCTACTTTTTCTGACTACCATGTGTTGGCAGTTCTAAACAATGTCCATGATAAAATACTCCTCCCCACTAAGACCAGCCTTCTCCCATTGAGCCCTCTATCACCCTTACTACTCTTGTATTGTGTATAGCACCTTCCTAAGCATTTACATGTATTAACTCCCATAATTTGTCCCCAGTTTACAACTGAGGAAACTGAAGCACAGAAAGGCTGTGCTAAGGTCAAGCAGATCATACTGCTTAATAGGTAAGTGATGTGGCCAAAGTTTCAATCTGGGCAGTATTGCACCGGTTCACCTACCTAACTACTGAACATATGTTTCTCATTTGTAGGTGTATATTTCATACACATATAAATACATCCTTGAAGACACCCCTGATCCATGCAGTATAAAATGGCTTCCTGAGTGTGTTATACAGCACTCTAGTCGTATTTCCATTCCAGCACTCCCTGGGCTGCAGGCCAGTAGAATGAGAACTCCCTCACTGCTGACCTATAATAGATGCAGAGTGAATAAATGAATGCAGTTTTTGGTAACAGAACTAGTAGAATTGTGTATATAATGGCAGATTGGTGGAATGTTCTAGATTTTGGTGTGGAAGTCAAAGACAGGCTTTATTTCAGAATCTGTTACTGATGATCTCTGAACAGGCATTTCGTATGTCTGTATCTTTGTTTCCCAGTCCGACTCTCTACAGCAGAAAGGCAACCAAGTACAAGACTGAGGAGTAGGAAAAATGTTGAACCGTGGGCAGAAGAATAGGGGACAGAATTACACCAATGATTCTTAATAGTGGCAACCTTTATTCAAGCTAAATGGAGTGGATTTCTTTCCCAGCCCCCAACATTGCTAACAAGCATTTTTGTAGAAAAAGTTTGTATTTAAGTATAACATACTGTATAAGCACACAAATTATAAACATATGGTTTAATGAACTACTACAAGGTAAACACATCCATGTGACACCACCTGGATCAAGGAATAGAACAATACTAGCCTCCTGGTGCCCTCCCTCCTAGCTATGTATGGAGCTCTTCTGACTTCTCACATCACAGACTAACTTTCTAATAAATAGAAAACTGTAGTATATATTATTTTGTTATCATGTCTTCTTTTACTTAACATTATGTTTGTGAGATTCATCCATGCTGCATGTAACTGTAGTTCATTCATTTTCATTGCTGAATAGTATTCCACTGCATAAATGAAATATAATTTATTTATCCATTCAACAACTTATGAATATTTTGGATAAACAAAAGAAAGTCGTATCTAGTGAGCCTTAATAAAATTGCCAAAAAGATCACAGACATATCTATTAAAATTTATTTATTCATCCTAATAATGCAAATTCTTTTCCCTCTTTCTGGGAACTATTCCTCTTTCCTCACTTTAGCTGACGATTTCTTTTTTTATTATTATTATTATACTTTAAGTTCTAGGGTACATGTGCACAACATGCAGGTTTGTTACATAGGTATACATGTGCCATGTTGGTTTGCTGCACCCATCAACTCGTCATTTACCTTAGGTATTTCTCCTAATGCTATCCCTCCCCCAGCCCCCCACTCCCTGACAAGCCTGGGTGTGTGATGTTCCCTGCTCTGTGTCCAAGTATTCTCATTGTTCAATTCCCATGTATGAGTGAGAACATGTGGTGTTTGGTTTTCTGTCCTTGTGATAGTTTGCTGAGAATGACGGTTTCCAGCTTCATCCATGTCGCTGCAAAGGACATGAACTCATCCTTTTTTATGGCTGCATAGTATTCCATGGTATATATGTGCCACATTTTCTTTATCCAGTCTATCATTGATGGACATTTGGGTTGGTTCCAAGTCTGCTATGGTGAATAGTGCCACAATAAACATATGTGTGCATGTGTCTTTATAGTAGTATGATTTATAATTCTTTGGGTATATACCCAGTAATGGGATCACTGGGTCAAATGGTATTTTTAGTTCTAGATCCTTGAGGAATTGCCAAACTGTCTTTCACAATGGTTGAACTAATGTACACTACCACCAACAATGTGAAAACTTTCCTATTTCTGCGCATCCTCTCCAGCATCTGTTGTTTCCTGACTTTTTAATGATCGCCATTCTAACTGGCATGAGATGGTATCTCATTGTGGTTTTGACTTGCATTTCTCTGATGAACAGTGATGATGAGCTTTTATTCACGTGTTTGTTGGCAACATAAATGTCTTCTTTTGAGAAGTGTCTGTTCATATTCTTTGCCCACTTTTTGACGGGGTTGTTGTTTTTTTTCTTGTAAATTTGTTGAAGTTCTTTGTAGATTCTGGATATTAGCCCTTTGTCAGATGGGTAGATTGCAAAAATAGTCTCCCATTCTGTAGGTTACCTGTTCACCCTGATGGTAGTTTCTTTTGCTGGGCAGAAGCTCTTTAGTTTAATTAGATCCCATTTGTCAGTTTTGGCTTTTGTTGCAATTGCTTTTGGTGTTTTAGTCATGAAGTCTTTGCCCATGCCTATGTCCTGAATGGTATTGCCTAGATTTTCTTCTAGGGTTTTTATAATTTTAGGTCTAACATTGAAGTCTTTAATCCATCTTGAATTAATTTTTGTATAAGGTGTAAGGAATGGATCCAGTTTCAGCTTTCTACATATGGCTAGCCAGTTTTCCCAGCACCATTTATTAAATAGGGAATCCTTTCCCAATTTCTTGTTTTTGTCAGGTTTGTCAAAGATCAGATGGTTGTAGATGTGTGATGGTACTTCTGAGGCCTCTGTTCTGTTCCACTGGTCTATATATCTGTTTTGGTACCAGCACCATGCTGTTTTCGTTACTGTAGTCTTGTAGTATAGTTTGAAGTCAGGTAGCGTGATTCCTCCAGCTTTGTTCTTTTGGCTTAGGATTCTCTTGGCTATGTAGGCTCTTTTTTGGTGCCATATGAACTTTAAAGTACTTTTTTACAATTCTGTGAAGAAAGTCATTGGTAGCTTGATGGGGATGGCATTGATTCTATAAATTACCTTGGGCAGTATGGCCATTTTCACGACATTGATTGTTCCTATCCATGAGCATGGAATGTTCTTCCATTTGTTTGTGTCCTCTTTTATTTCGTTGAGGAGTGTTTTGTAGTTCTTTGAAGAGGTTCTTCATATCCCTTGTAAGTTGGATTCCTAGGTATTTTATTCTCTTTGTAGTAATAGCTGACAATTTCTAAAATAGCCACAGTTTATTTCTCACAGACATTATTGATTAGCCAGGGTTGGACACTGAAAAATCCAGGCTGGTCATAGTCTTTGTGCTCATGCCTATAATTTCAGGAGTAATGACAATCAAGGTGTTCCTCCAATATTTTTGACCTTGGATCAGAGAGAGAGTGATTATAAGAGACTTTGCAACTGACTGAGGTCATGTTCTTTAGGGAATAAGTCCTTCTTCAATAGAAGGAAGTAAAGCTTACACATGGCTACATACAGTGTGGAAAGATGGAGAGAATCTAAATAGTATCCCTGGCTTCATTTATCCCAAGAGCCCTGCTGTACCTTCCTCTTCCTACTATTAGTCATTTATCCATTTACTTCCTCTTTGGCTTAAGTTAGTTTAGGTTGGTATATAGTCCGTTTTCATGTTGCTGATAAAGACTTACCTGAGTCTGGGCAATTTACAAAAGAAAGAGGTTTAATGGACTTACAGCTCCATTTGGCTGGTGAAGCCTCACAATCATGGCAGAAGGCAAGGAGGAGCAAGTCACCTCTTACATGGAAGGCAGCAGGCAAAAAGAGAGCTTGTGCAGGGAAACTCCTGTTTTTAAAACCATCAGATCTCGTAAGACCCATTTACTATCTTGAGAACAGCACAGGAAAGACCTGCTCCCATAATTCAGTCACCTCCCACCAGGTTCCTCCCAAAACACAGGGGAATTGTGGGAGTTACAATTCAAGATGAGATTTGGGTGGGGACATAGCCAAACCATATCATTTGGTATTCTATTATAACCAAAAGAAATCTTGCCAGTATAGACATGTTAAAAAGACCAAAATATATAAAATCAACAAATGTGGAGCTGCTCGGTCTCCTTGCTGAATCTCACAGAAGCCCCCTTTAAGAAACATTGGGTTGAATGATATTTAAGATCTAGATGTAATTGAGGGATGCTAAAAGTGGTAAATTTTGTCAGTACAAAACAAGAAAAATTATTAGAATCTTGAATAGCATTTTGTGAGTGGCTCTGTGCTCTGGACTCCTGGCCAGCACTTCCTTCAATGGTATCCCCACTTCCATACTAAGTAATCCTCTCCTTGACCCTCTGCACCCCTGAGCCCTGGTCACAGAGTGTTGTGTTGTTAGTAAAAGATGCATTTGGCTTCAGATACACGTGCCTAGCACATAGAAGGAACTTAGCAAATATTTATTTTGCGATTGCTCCCCAATTTAGCACTAAACTACTTAGCTGCAAGTTCTTTCCTCATTTATGGATGCATACTTAACACATGTCTACCAACAGCCATTTCAGAGTCTCTTAATTCTTCTGAACTCCATATTCTTACTCAGTGATAAATGATTCTCTACTCTGTTTTTAATGTTTACCCCTCTTGCCCTTCCCTTCATCTCAAAGGAATCTATGTCTTTATTTTTCTCTAAAGCTAAATCCTATCTGAGAATGATGTTGCTTTATTTATTCCCTCTCTCTGGTAGCTTCAAACCCTTTCCCTGTGTAGACTTCCAACCTATATATTTCTCCTTCACCTTGAAAGAAAATCTTAGCATGATCTTGGTGCCCTCTTGAGCTACCATCTTATTTCTTTTCCTTTACGGACACATTTATTGAATAAGAAGCTCAAGAATATATTGATTATCTGTCTTGAAACCTTGAAACACCCTCTACCTATTTCCAAGGTTATTCATTTTACTTCCTTGCTTGATCTTTGCCTCAAATCCTGGCATTTCTTCTTTCTGTCCCCTAACTCTGAACTCTGAGCATTTCTGAAAATTCAGCCTGGTTTCAGCCTCTTTGTCTTGCTACAAATGTCTGTCTGCTTCTTGGATAACATCTATAAAAATAATGCCCAAATCCATACCTTCAGCCATGTTCTCTCACCTAATTTCCAGCTGTGCTGTCTTTAATTCCTGCTGAAGATCCCCACTTGGCTGTTCTATTTTCTCCCCTCATATGATCGCTTGCCAAGCTGAGCTCATCCTTTTCCTTCCATCTACACTGGGCTCAGCATGCTGTACCTTTCCTTCATCGGTAACACCAGCATTTCCCCAATTAGGCAGGCTTGAAACTCCATCAGCATTGACAATCCCTGTCTTTCATTACATATGGTATTCAGTCACTGTGACTTACGGAGATTTTTCTTTGAAAACACTCTAGCCTGCATGTGTTTTCCTTTTCATACTTCCCTACTAATCCACAATTTATATTAGCTGTCCCCACTACAAAGCTCATAGAAAAACGTGGCATCTTCCTTTTCCCATGTTTTTCCTCCTCAATGGACATGTAACTTCTCTCTCTGAAAGGTATTTTTAGTGCTATGCTATTTTCAGAACCAAGGTAACTGATCAACATGAAATCCTGGAATGAACAAGTCTTCCTCAGGCTCTCTCTACCAGATCAGACCATGTCTCATGAGCTCTTTATAACTTCTCACTTAGAAGATTCTCCCCAAGGGGGGCATATTCTAAAATCAGAATTTTACAAAATTAAAATACCTTAAACACATTGAATAACAACCATCATTCTCAGGTAGAAATGCAGAGATGATTTCCATGCATCCACATTTCAGTACTCAGAAAACGTGACTACTTATTTCTCTATATTATAAGGAGTTTAGGGGCTATGTTTACTATTTTACTTAAACCCTGTAGTATCTAATTCAAGATTTTGCATATAGTAAGAATTTTAAACATTTTGATGAATGAGTGGCTCAATAACACATTATTCATTAAAAAAAAATCACTTCCCAATATTTAACTTTATAGGACTCTAAAAGTCAACCTTTGAGGTAGGTAGGATGTGTTATTTTTGCTATTTTCTGCTGCAGAATTTGAGGTTAAGACATGTCGTGGATTGACCCCAGTCACAAAACTGTTTGGTGGCATGACCAGGTCCAGAACTGATCTGCTTTCTGCAACCCAGTGTCTAACCAGGTCAGCAGAACTGGTTTTGAAAATAATAATATGTAGAATCAAAATCTCAAAATTTGAATTTTCTCCCTTAGAATATTTGGTGGGTTCATAAATATTTACAAAATATTTTTTTGTGTGTGTTTTAAAGTAAAGCCAGTCAATTATTTCTATATGAAATTCAATTGTTTATTTGTGAGAGAAAAACATCTTACCTAAATTTAGATATTTTATTTGCTGTTATTTTATGATATTACCATACAATTTCCAAATGTTAGATAATATTACAAAATAACAGCAAATAAAATATCTAAATTTAGGTAATTACATATTTAGATCTGGAAGGGAATGTTAGAGTTTGTCTGGAACGATCTCGTGATAGTACTCCCTTTTTTTGAGAGGGAGAGATGGAAAGGGCCTTAATGTACAAAACATGCCATTTCTTCAAGGGGACTTGAAAGAAGTGGATTGAGCTGTACTAGGAAACTCTGCACTTCCTTGGCTGATAATCTTTCCACACGGACCCTTTGTTTCTCCTGTGACCTTTGTCTAGCATCCCACTACAGAAGAGTACCACTTGGGAATTACCTGAGTTCAGATTTGTCTTAGGAAAATTTGCATTTGCCTCCCTGGCAATCCACCTCCTTTTGTTTTTTCTATCCTAGACATTCTTCAAAATTCCTGGTCCATGAATATCACTTTGTTTTTAAGGATGAGTTACTGTTCTTCATGTGGGCCACGCTCACATCTACTCTAGGCCTTTGTGCTTGCTATGTGCTCTACTAGGAATATTCTACCCCAGAGACTTTTGCAGATCTGGATCTTTGGATCATTTAGGTCTTTGCTTACACATTATCTCCTCTAAAAGGATTTCCCTGGCTGCTGCATATGAAATAGTCCCCCAACCCTCTTCTACCAGTCACTCTCAATCATAGTATTCTGGTTTAATTATTTTGTTGAATATATTACTATCCACAATTATCTCATTGACCTATTTGTTTGCTTGCTTATTGTATTTTTTTCTCTTCTCTCCTGGCTTGACTTTAATGTAAGTTCCATGAGATCAGCGACCTCATGTTCACCATGTATTTTGTTCACCACTTTAGCAGCAACCTCATGTTCACCACATATTTTGTTCATCACTGTAGCACCTAGAGCATAGTAGGAAAGCCTTAGATATTTGTCAGATGAATGAAGGAATTATGTTTACAAAGCATTTTTTTTTTCTGTCACTTCAAGGGATTTAGGGTATTGGGAGATAAATCTGTGTACTCAGTCTATCATATTGGTTCATTTTTTTTTCCCGCTTAATATGTAGGATTTTGGTACCGTTGGTAGTCACTTTGACATATCAATAATGATAATTGAAAAAAAAACACTATTATTCCAAATAATTGGTATGTAGCATCTGAACCTACCTGAATACTTTTTCAACATCTAAAGGATTATGTTGTAGAAAAAGATGCTTGAAGCCCAGAACAAAATAAAAGATGAGCACTTCTGGAAAGTAAGCAAAGTGCTATTTGCATACTGTCTTCTTATCCCTTCCAAAAAATGCTTCTGCTTTTTAGTCATTGGATGTGGAACATAATGGTAGTAAGGGCTACTGTGGAGAGGATGTTATGAAAGTGTGCAAGTGTGAGAAGAAGTTTTTATCTTGTAAATGACTGTGTCGTAACACCTACTCTGAGCTGGGCTTAGGCTGCAGTCTTGCCAGCTTCTGTGATACTGGCAGACATTGTCATGCCCTTACCTTTTCCTAAGGCTTTATAAGCCCGACAGGTCTTTGTCTTTTTCTTGGTTACCCTGGGAGGCCAAAGCAGTTTTTTGGAGGGCAAGGGGAACAGGGGAGGCTCTTATAACATGTAATCTTCAGAAAAACTCTGATCTGTTAGGTATTATTAAGACCAATTTTTACATTAAGGGAACAGACTCAGAGGTTTTGCAACTTGGCTAAGGTTTTGTTGCTAATAAGTGACACACTGGGATTCGAACCTCAATCTATCAGATACCAAAGTTTATATTTGCTGTATGTTGCAACATTCAGCAGCATCCCTATCTAGGGAGATGAGGAGTTCACTCTTTCTAATCTATTATTGATTAGCTTAAATTATTGGAAGGCAATTTCAGATACTGAACCAAAATCTGCTTTTTATTTTTATATAAAATTGCCCTGTGGAAGTTGTGGCTAGAATGTCCACATTTTTTATTTTTTATTTTTTTTTTAATTTTTCCTGAATCACTTGCAGATACTTGAGTAAAACTCTTGAATATGATAGTTAAAGATGAATTCATAAAAAGGCAAACCTGCAGAAGAATCATAGCATTTGGATTGGTCAAAATGAGAGAAACACATTATAGGCAATCAAAAGTGATAATAGAAAGATTTGTTGAATGCTTATTATGTGTCCAGTATTGTGCTACTCACTTTCTACACATTATTTCAAGTAATTCTCATGATGATTGTGCAGTAGGTGGATGACGTTCTCATTTTGTAGATATAAAAACAGACTCAAGAGATGTGAGTTAATCCAGTTTACCCAGGTACTAAGTGATGGAGATTTGAAACCAGACTTACGTGATCCTAAAGAATATGTTTTCTGCACTAGTCTAAGCTTGTGTTTTGGCTACATAAATTAAGTTACAAAAGCAGTGCAATCTGTTTATCAGTTTGAATTTAGTACAGGACAAGTCTGAAAAAGACCTTATTGTTTTTCAGTTACCATCTTAAACATGTTCTGCAGAATTACTCTATTTTTGTCCTCTATTAACATTTTAAGAAGATTCCAATTCTTTTTGGAACTTTTTAGTTGTAATGAAGCCCAGCCCATGTAAGTCTAAAATTCCAATCTCCTTTCTTTTCCTCTCCCTCTCAGACCCATCAAATATAGCCAGTGACTTGTAGCAAAGAGCATGGCCTTCTTATTTACTCTATTTCTCCCATCTGTTTTTCACAGGCCTTTGAGGTAAGGAGCAGGGAAATGGTGAAAGTCAAGTGACTCTTAACTTATGCTGTTGTCATCCTCTCTGGACAATTGCTACGTTTCTAGGTAACTCTGATCAGCTACTGATGCTATCTGTAAGGCTGGCATCTATCATTGGGCTAAATTTTGGGAAATGAAGGAGACAAGGAGGCAAAGTTAAGGTTTGGGTGCCAGGGAAGATGATATTGATGTACATGAACATGCTGGAAGAAAGTGAGCTGGTTCAGGATAAGCATAATCCAACTGAGCATCATAGAAGCTCCTACATGGTGACTAAAATGGAAATACTGTTAGCTTTTGCTTTATGGAACTGATGCGCTCCAGCTGTTCATCCTAAAATGAATCCAATTTTCCTTGTTAAATGGTTTTATAAAATCAAGTATATATCCCCACAAGGAAAAAAGAAAATCCTCAATAGACTCAATTAAAAACTTTTGGTGAAGATGTAGTTGAAATGGTGGCCAGTTTCATAGGCCCTATGGGATTTGTTGTCCCACTTAGTGGTTCACTTTCCTCTGCTGTGATTTTTTAACTCTTTGGTCTCCCCTAGGCTGTCGGGCCCACTCCTACTCCCTTTGGGATACAATGTTAGTGCAATGTCTATTATTGGAGAAATGACTGCATAGTTGCTAATACACTGGAAATTTTCTGGCTGGCTATAGAAGATGTCACATTTGCATTTAGGTTTTACACATTTACTCCATTGCCATATCTCACCTTTGGAACATTTCTAAAAATAAGACAACCTACAGAGCATCCATGAGGGATAACAGTGACCTGTATCTCTTCATCTTTAAATGAATAAAAGTCCTCCAAAAAACTATCTATAGATATGGCATGTTATATTTCATCAGACTCTTAGTTGTTCTAGAGATTTGACATTATTTGTGTCTATATAATTCCTATTGGCCTGTTTATTATCAAAGATCTCTCTTTTGAAGTAGTTATTTAAACATCTAGTAGGGCAAATTGTGAGTTACATCCCTAACTCTGCCCCTTGAGCAGTCTGATTCTGGACACCATGGGAATTTGCTGAGGTTTGGGAGAGGATCATGCATGGAAGACACTAAGAGATCGAATAACCTAGGAACATTTTGGGAAAGAGAAGAGGCATAAGGAGGTAGCGAAGGGCTCCTGGCAAAGATGAAATTGCTTTAGAAATATTTCTGCACTGGTTTCTATGTGGGAAACCTATAATACCAATCTTGTTGAAAAGACTGGGTAGAATCACCTCCTGAACTCTCAATTTATAGTACCAACACTTTCTCTAACTTTGTTACAGCTGAAGGAAGGAGTCATGTTGATACAAAACACTATTACAGCTCTTCTTGAAAAGAAGAAAAGGATTTTCACAAATGCTTTCCTTCTCATTTATTGTCACTACCATTTTTACCCCCAGACTACTTTCATTCTCAGCCTACGTAGGAAATCAGAAGATAATTTAAAATTAAATGATGATGGCTCAGAGCTTAAAGCACTTAAAAAAGAGAGGAAAGAAAAGCATCACATCTTGACTGTGCTGGGAGTGATGGTGGAAAGCTTGCCAAGGAGGCCCAGAAGAGTGATTGGAAAGTGAGCTTTGGGCATTTTGTGAGATCATAGAGCTCCCGAAGATATTATCCTTTCTTATGCCATCGAGTAATGTTTGAGTTCATGGAACCTATGTTAATGAGTTGAAAAGAATGCAAAGAAGATACAGATAGAATTAGTGAGTTAGGAAAATCAGGCCAAATCCTTGATTTACCAGTTACTATCTTCTAATACAATCCCACTAAGCATTTATTTCTGTACCTATAACAATATCTTCATAGAATATCTATGAGAAATCAGTCAAATTATATACATGCGCATTTATATACACACATATACATATATGTTATATATAGCATATATATGTTATATACATATGCTTATGTACATAAAACACTCACACCATACACATACAATTATTAGTCAGCTCAAAGGTTGACATATAAAAAATGCCTTATAAGTAATAATAGTTTTAACTATTTTTATTATAGGTTATAAAGCTATTTATTCAGTAGGTTTAGCTTTAGATCAACTTGTTCATCATGTGTGATGATGTGCAGATCACTAAAATGGGCCATTCCACTTATCATCATCCATTTATTTTCAAAGTTCTCGGACTATTAGAAATAAAAAGTGCACAGGCATCAGAGTCTGACACATCAGAATTTAAATTCGTGCTTTGCCATCTATGAACCATAGAACCTGTGCTAAGTACTGAATCCCAAAGTCCACATCTGGATAATGGTATTTTTTTTTATTTCTTAGAGTAGCTGGGAAACTTAATGAGGTGAAAAGTATGTAACAGTGACAAGCATATTGCTTGGCATTATAATGTATAATAACCAGGGGTTGGCGAACATGTTCTGTCAAGGACTAGATATTAAATATTTTAAGCTTTGCAGACCTAACTGGCCAGGTTGGCTATCATAGCATGAAAGCAGATAGAGACGATATGTAAACACATGAGCATGGCTATATTCTAATAAAATTTTAGTTTTTAAAAAGTGGGCCAATTTTGGCCCATGTTCCATAGTTTTAATATCCCAGCACTTAATCAATATTAGTTTCTTCCCCACTTCCACAATTTGTCTTGTCTGAGATTTAGGATATTTTTTATATGTATAATGGAGAAAATAGTATCTGTCGAAGTTTATTTACTGAGCATCTATTGTGTGTCAAGAACTGAGTCAAACGCAATGAACAACAAAGTTAATAAGATTTATTTCTACGCTTGATGGGCTTAAAGGATAACAGAAGGTGGTTACTTAAGGTTGGTCATTTTAGTCATAGAATGGCTTAATAATACTTATTTTGTGAAGTTATTATGAGAATGAAATGAATAAAATAAAATATATTTTAGTGTAGAAGTGGTTCCAGCCATAATAGGGATATGATTGTTGGACCTTACATTTTGCTGTGAAGAATTGTATAACTGGATAACATGTATGAAAAAACTATTTTCAGATTTTAGACAATAGATAGCACAGGGCTGTGATGCTTGAGATAAGGAAACACCACATTTAATTCTTACTTTTTGCCTAGGACCATTATTCATGACAAAAACCAACTCAAAATGGTCTAAGGACTTAAACATAAGGCTGGAAATGGTAAAACTCCTCGAAGAAAACATAGGGAAAGCGTGTCTTGACATTGGTCTGGGCAACAGATTTTTTTGCATATGATGACAAAAGCACAGGTAACAAAATAGATAAATGAGATTGCATCAAGCTAAATGGTTTCTACACAGGAAAGGAAACAGTCAACAGAGTGAAAAGGCAACCTAAAGAATGAGAGAAAATATTAATATTTGCAAACCATAAATCAGATAAGGAGTTAACATACAAAATATATAAGAAACTCAGCAAACAAACAAACAAACGAACAAAAAACAAAAAAACAAATAACCTGATTTAAAAGTGGGCAAAGGACCTGAAAAGCCACTTCTCCAAAGAAGACATATTTATGGCCACCAACTATAATAAAAGGTGCTCAACATCACTAATTGTGTTAGTCTGTTTTCACACTGCTGATAAAGACATACCAGCGACTGGGAAGAAAAAGAGGTTTAATGGGCCTTACAGTTCCACAGGACTGGGGAAGCCTCAGAATCATGGTGGGAGGTGAAAAGCACTTCTTACAGGGTGACAGCAAGAGAAAATGAGGGAGAAGCAAAAGCGGAAACCCTGATAAACCCATCAGATCTCTTGAGACTTATTCACTGTCATGAGAATAGCATGGGAAAGAATGACCCCCATGATTCAATTATCTCTCACTGGGTCCTTCCCACATCGTGGGGGGGATTCTGGGAGATACAATTTAAGTTGAGATTTGGGTGGGGACACAGCCAAATGGTATCATTCTGTGCCTGGGCCCTCCAAATCTTATGTCCTCACATTTCAAAAGTATTTATGCCTTCCCAAGAGTTCCCCAAAGTCTTAACTTATTTCAGCAATAACCGCAAAGTCCACAGTCCAAAGTCTCATCTGAGACAAGTCAAGTCCCTTCTGCCCATGAGCCTGTAAAATCAAAAGCAAGGTAGTTACTTCCTAGATACAATGGGGGTACAGGTATTGGGTAAATATAGCCTTTCCAAATGGGAGAAATTGTCCAAAACAAAGGGGTTATAGGGCCCATTCAAGTCCAAAATCCAGCGGGGCAGTCAAATTTTAAAGCTCCAAAATGATCTCCTTTGACTCCAGGTCTCACATCCAGGTCACTTTGATGCAGGAGGTAGGTTTCCGTGGTCTTGGGCAACTCTGCCTCTGTGGCTTTTCAGGGTACAGCCTCCCTCCTGCCTGCTTTCATGGCTGGTGTTGAGTGTCTACAGCTTTTCCAGGCATATGGGGCAAGCTGTCATTGGAGCTACCATCCTGGAGTCCGGAGGATGGTGGCCTTCTTCTCACAGCTCCACTAGGCAGTGCCCCAGTAGAGACTCTGTGTGGGAGCTCTGACCCCACATTTCCCTTCTGCACTGCCCTAGCAGAGGTTCTACATGGAGGCCCTGCCTCTGCAACAAACTTCTGCCTGGGCATCCAGGTATTTCCATACATCTTCTGAAATCTAGGCAGAGATTCCTAAACCTCACTTCTTGACTTCTGTGCATCCGCAGGCTCAACACCACGTGGAAGCTGCCAAGACTTGGGGCTTCCACTCTCTGACTTCAGTACCCAAGTCATCTCTGAAGCCACAGCCCAGGCTATATATTGCCCGCTTTTGGCCACAGCTGGAGCAGCTGGGACTCAGGGCATCAAGTTGCTAAGCTGCACACAGCATGGGGACCCTGGACCTGGCCCACAAAACCACTTTTTCCTCCTGGGTCTCCAGGTCTGTGATGAAAGGGGCTGCCTTGAACACCTCTAACATGTCCATGGTCTTGGGGATTAACATTAAGCTTCTTGCTACTTATGCGAATTTCTGCGACTGGCTTGAATTTCTTCCCAGAAAATGGATTTTCTTTTCTATCACATAGTCAGGCTGCAAATTTTCCAAACTTTAATGCTCTGCTTCCCTTATAAAACTGAATGCCTTTAACAGCACCTATGTCACCTCTTGAATGCTTTGCTGCTTAGAAATTTCTTCTGCCAGATACCCCAAATCATCTCTCTCAAGTTCAAAGTTCCACAAATCTCTAGGGCAGGGGCAAAAAGCCACCAGTCTCTTTACTAAAACATAACAAGAGTCACTTTGCTCCAGTTCCCAACAAGTTCTTTATCTCCATCTGAGACCACCTCAGCCTGGACTTTATTGTCCATGTCGGTATCGGCATTTTGGGCAAAGCCATTCAACAAGTTATCTCTAGGATGTTTCAAACTTTCCCACATTTTTCTGTCTTCTTCTGAGCCCTCCAAACTATTCCAACCTCTGCCTGTTACCCAGTTCCAAAGTTGCTTCCACATTTTCAGGTATCTTTTCAGCAACGCCCCACTCTCAGTAACAATTTACTGTATTAATTTGTTTTCACACTGCTGATAAAGACATACCAGAGAGTGGGAAGGAAAAAAGGCTTAATTGGACTTACAGTTCCACATGGCTGGGGAGGCCTCAGAATCATGGTGGGAGGTGAAATGAGGAAGAAGCAAAAGTAGAAACCCCTGATAAACCCATCAGATCTTGTGAGACATATTCACTATCACGAGAATAGCATAGGAAAGACCGGCTCCCATGATTCAATTACCTCCCCCTGGGTCCCTCCCACATGTTGGAATTCTGAGAAATACAATTTAAGTTGAGATTTGGGTGGGAATACAGCCAAACCACATCACTAATCAACAGGGAAATGTAAAACAAAACTACAATGAGGCATCGCCTCACACCTGTTAGGATGTTAGTATCAAAAGATAAAAGATAAGTCTTGGTGAGGATATAGAGAAAAGGAAATTCTTAAATACTGTTGGTGGAAATAGAAATTTGTACAACCACTATGGAAAACAGTATGGAGGTTCCTAAAAGTAATAAAAATAAAAACTACCACACGATCCAGCAATTTCACTTCTGGGTATGTATCCAAAGGAAATAACTATCTCAAAGAGATATCTGCACTCCTGTGTTCATTGTAGCATGCAGCATTATTCATTATACCCAAGATATGGAAAAACCTGGGTCCATTATGAATGCACGGATAAAAATAAGATGTATATACATATATGTGAGATATACATATTAGGAAAAAAAGAAACCCTGTTACTTGCAACATCAATGAACACGGAAGACATTATGCTAAGTAAGATAAATCAGACACAGAAAGAAAAAAGCTAATGATAGCACTTATATGTGGAATCAAAATGGTCAAACTCGTAGAAGCAGAGAGTGGAATGGTGGTTTCCAGAAGCTACAGGGAGGGGGAAATGGGGAGATATGGGCTAAAAGGTATAAAGTTTTGGTTATGCAAAATGAATGAGTTTTGGATATCTAATATAAAGCATCGTGTCCATAGTTAACATTATTTATTGTATTGCATATTTGAAATTTGCTAAGAAGGTAGATCTTACATGCTCTCACCACACACATGTGCACAAAGAAAAAATGATAATTATGTGTGGTGATAGATATATTAATTATCTTGTTTTTAGTAATCATTTCACAATGTTCATGTGTATCAACACATCAAACTGTACACCTTAAATATAAACAGTTTTATTTATATTATACCTTAATAAATCTGAAAAACAAAAGACTATGTATATATGATGGGGCCATTAAAAAGTGTTGTATATTTAAAATTATCGAAATATCTCAGTATGTATTCTCTGTCCATAAAATAACTGGATTAGAAATTAATGTCACAGTATCTGCACAATTCTCTTGAACTCCTGGCCTCAAGCCATCCTCCTGCCTGAGCCTCCAGAGTAGCTGGGGCTTCAGGCACATGCCAGTGTGCCTGGCTCAATTCTCAAATATTTTGGAATTAAGCAAGACAATTTTAAGTAATCTATGTATCAAATAAAAAAAAGACAAGGATTATCACAAAATACATTACTAAATGATAATAAAAACATAAAGTATCAAAGTTTGTGAGATACAGATGCAACATTGTTCAGATGGAAATTTAAAATATTAAATTATTATATTACAAAAAGAAGAATCATATTAAATTAACCATTTAGGTTTGCACGTTAGGAAGATAGAAAAAGAAGAGCAATCCAGGTATGGTTGGGGGCACCTGTAATCCCAGTTTCTCGGGAGGCAGATCACTTGAGCCCAGGAGTTTGAGTTCAGCCTGGGGAACATAGTGAGGCTCCATCTTAATAAAACAAAACACTGGAAAAGAAGAAGAAAAAAACAGTAAATTATACCCAAAGTAAATGGAAGGAAATAATAAATAATGAAAATCAATGAAACAGAAAATAAGCAAACTTAAACAAAATCAGTGAACCAAAAAATCAATTATCTGAGAAGATCAATAAAATTGAGAAGTGACTTTTCATAACTGGGATTTTGAAAGATAATTGAGACTTAACAAATATGATTGGATCATGTATTTCCTTTATATTCCAAGAAAGTTACATATCTAATACTACTACTTTAGGTCTATAGGATTTTTTTTTTTTTTTTCATTTTACATGGTAGGTACCTTAGGGCACTCAGGCTTAATTCTTTCATGGAACCTCAGTTGAGAAGAGTTGCCCTAGCTATATAGATAACCATTTAAAAAGAAAATAAAAATACAAATTACCAATATAAGAAATGTTGGAATCACTCTGTAGTGCTATAGGCATGAAAAATTAATAAGAAAATACTATGAGTAACTTTATGTGCCCAAATTTAAAAACTTAATTTATAACTTAAATAAATTTAATTTGTAATTTAAAATATATCCATAATTGGCTGGGCGCGGTGGCTTACGCCTGTAATTCCAGCACTTTGGGAGGCCAAGGCAGGCGGATCACAAGTTCAAGAGATCAAGACCACCCTGGCCATGGCCAACATGATGAAACCCTGTCTCTACTAAAAATACAAAAATTAGCTGGGTGTGGTGGCACGTGCCTGTAGTTCCAGCTACTCAGGAGGCTGAGGCAGGAGAATCGCTTGAACCTGGGAGGCGGAGGTTGCAGTGAGCTGAGACGGTGTCACTGCACTCCAGCCTGGCGACAGAGAGAGACTCCATCTCAAATATATATACCGTCATAATTTCAGAGCTAGGTTATTTATCTGGAAAATGTTATTTTACATTAAGAAAGAAATATTTCTAGTTTTACATAAACTTGTTCAGAAAAAGGAGTTGGAAATGCTACTAAACTTTATAAAGCTAACGTAACCTTGATGTCATACCCTAATATCATTCATAAACATAGATGCAGTGCTCTTGACAAAATATTAGGAATTGAATTTAGAAAAATACAACTGGATAGTACATCATGACAAAGTGGGATTTATTTTACAAATGAATGCAATATTATTTCATTGTTTGAAAATCAAGGTAGTATACCACAGAAAAAGATAAAATTCAATAGTCATTTGTAAAAAAAACTCTCAGCAAAGTAGAAATAGTAGGGCGCTTCCTTAATCTGATAAAATGTACAGCTGAAATATTTAATGTTGAAGTACTGATTGTTTTCCCTATGATATTGAGAACATGGCAAGGAAGCCTGCTCCTACTGTTTCTATTCAATACTGTGCTGAAGTTCATGGCTAGCATAAGGCAAATCAACCACACAGTCAGAAAAATGGAAATATGAATGTGTACGTAGAAATTCTATGGGATCTACACAAAATAACCCTAGAACCAACACATTAATTTAGCAAGACCACCGAATACAGGGTCCATACACAAATATCAATTGCATTACTATGTAACAGAAGCACATAATTTGCTAATCATATTGAAAAAACAGTAAAAACATTAAATAATTAGAAATAAAATAAGATGTGCAAAAACTCACAGAAAATTTAAAAATCTTGCTGGATAAAATTAAAGATCTTCATAAGTGAAGAAATATACAATATTCAAGATTAATTATGTTAAAATGTCAGTTTTCCCCAAATGTGTCTCCAGATTTTCAATGTAACCTCAAAATTCCAAGAGGCTGTTTCTCCTTGACAATCAGATTCTGAAAATATTTGTTAATGCAGAGGACCAGGAATAGTCAAAATAATCTTGAAGAGAAAAGACAAGACAGAGAATATACATTACCTGGTTTCAAAATATATTGTGAAGTTACACTAATCAAGATTGTTTGATATTGACCTAATGCTAGATTTATTATGATCAATAGAACAGAATAGAGTGCCCAGAAATAGATCAATACTTATATATAGGGATATAGTTTGACTCTGTGTCTCCACCCAAATCTCATGTTTAATTCTAATCCCCAATGTTTGGGGAGGGACCCGGTGGGAGGTCATTGGATCATGCGACTGGATTTCCCCTTTGCTGTTCTTGTGATAGTGAGTTCTCATGAGATCTGGTTGTTTGAAAGTGTGTAGCATTTCCCCTTTGCGCTCTCTCTCCTGCTGACCAGTGATGACGTGCTTGCCTCTCCTTTGCCTTCTGCCATGATTGTAAGTTTCCTAGGGCCTCCCCAGCCATGCCTCCTGTACAGCCTATGGAAATTGAGTCAATTAAACTTCGTTTCTTTATAAATGACCCAGTCTCAGGTAGTTCCTTACAGCAATGTGAGAATGGACTAATACGTATAGTCAAGTGATATTTTACAAAAAGGCCAATGCCATTCAATGGGAGAAAATAAATTCTTTTTGAGAAATGAAGCTGGAACCCTGGTATTCACAGTGAGAAAAACAAAACAAAACAAATCAAAACAACTCAGTCTATGTATTTATCACTCCTCATTTAAAAATCATTTCAAGATGGGTCATGAATCTGATACAAAAGCTAAAAGTGTTTAGTTTCTAGAATAATCTGGTAAGAGAATATCTTCATAATCCTGAGACTGGTAAAGGGTTCTTGGAGAACAATGACCTTAAAAGAAAAAACTCAATAATTTGTTATTCAAAATTAAAACCTTCAGCTCACTGAAAATGTCTGCTGAGAAAATGGATAGGCAAACATAAGAGAAAATATTCATAATGCATACATATATAACAAAGGACTTGTATGCAAAGTATATAAGGAATACCTTCAATTCAATAATAAAACAACATCTCAATAATAAATAGGCAAATCAGACACTTCAAAAGGAAGATATAGAAATAACCAATAAGCACTTGAAATGTTGCACAATATTATTAGTCATTAGAGAAATACAAATTAATATAAAAATAAGATATCCACTTCTAGAATGGCTTAAATTTAAAAAGCCTAACAGCACTAAATGTTGGCCAGGATGTAAAGCAACTAGAATTTTTATATATAGCTGGTGGGAGTACAAAATGGTACAACCAATTTGAAAACTGCTAGTTTCTTATAAATTACAGCATATGACTGCCTTAAAACCAAATAATTTCATTCTTACATAATTACCCAAGATAAAGGAAAACATATCCCCAAAAAGAGATTTTTATACAAATATTCATAGCAGCTCTATTAATAATAGCCCCAAATGGAAACAATCCAAATGACCATCATTAAGAGAATGAATACATTGCATTTTTTTCTCTGGGCAGAGTTTCGGATATCTTCAAAGGGAGCTTTGTCATTGTGAGAGTGAGTACTGAGAATGGTCTTGAGAGGTGATTACTTATCATGTTTCAGTACTCCTTGCTCTTCTTTCTTATGAAGTATTTTTAGTTCAGGGATTTGTGGGTCACTGATGGGATGGGAGGCTGAACATTTATCCTTCTGTTTGGTTGTATTCCAGCTGGGGGAATTTGGACTGAGGTCTGCTATTTTGAGTGCTCAAGGATGATAATGAGAAAGGAGAAGAAAGCCATCACATAGTACCATATGTCAGGACCTTTAATAAATTGTCATCACATTTATTTATTTTCTATAATATAGTTATTTAGAAAATTTTCTAGTTGGTGAATTATTTTAGGGTAGATTGTCTCACTCATCTTTTTTCCTTTTCTCCCTGAAGTTTATCATGAAATAAAGTTGGTGTTCAGTGAATAGATGCTGAAAAAAGTAAAATTTGCCTCTAGAGATGTCATCACTACTTCCTGTGACATACAAAGTTTTGTTATTAAAGAGAACAATAACAAAAATAAACAACAGTAACAAAGTGGATTTTAAAAGAAACTTTCCTCTCAAGGAAAAAAAGGAAAAAAGACAGGCTTAGTATAAAAATGGAAAGACCCTTGACTAAAACTGACATTTAAAGACCAGATTGGAGGGATAAGAGAGCAAAAGAGGAAAATCAGATACTCAAGCTTTCTGAACTCAGAAAGGAAAAAAGCAGAGGAGACAGATCAAAGAATCAAAACTCCATTAAGGGGAACAAATGGAAAGTAAAGGGATGAGGGTGTCCCTGCAAGATACAGAAGCATTTTGATTTAGCTGTAGAAACAGAGGAAGGTCACACAAAAACAGAGGGGAGGCTACATGAAAACTACCCACTGTTACTCAGGAGAGAAGCTAGGATTGACATTCAGTTTCTTCTCATTCTCCACTCAGAGAACTGCTCTCTAGATTATTCACCTCTTGATATTTACCCATAAACTTGATAACCAGATTAGAAAAATGCCTGCTCATGAAGGATTCATGCTATGACAACTCAGCCACCTTGCGTTTTCTAGCTACTGTCATGTCCCTTTTTATTCCTTAAACCTGACCTTGAACAGAAGAAGTACTCTTCTGTTCTGTGTGTTTCATTCAAAAGACAGCGTAAATTCTGGTATCCTCTACTTCTAACTAAAGGGATTAGTTGGAGCTGTGTTCTTTGAGTGTACAAGAATGAATATGGGTAAAGAAAGTAAAATAATTAATGATTAAGGAACAGAGGGTATGGTTATCTTCTTCAAATATTATTTGGCAGTAATATCAAAGTCCTCAAAGTCAATACTGTGGCCTGAGAAGCAATTTTCTTATATTCCAGGGTTGCCTTCTACAAAATCAAAGTAGGTTAGTATTTATTTTTAAATGTAAGTATTAAAAAATAATATTTGAGAATGAAGGACAGTCCATTGACAGAAATGCTTTCAGTATGAAGTTGTCATGGGTTGTGTATGAAACATTCAAATACCTCAGCAAAAGCAAAAGTCAGCTGTCTCTGGAAAAGTCATTGAGAGTTTGTCTTCTTAGTAAATAAAATTTTGTGTAAAGGAGATATGGGAAAAAATAGAAGCGGTGGTTTTATGCTTTGGGAGTTTAGATGGTTATTCGTTACCTATTTGCTGCTGCAACAAATTACCATAAACATAATAGTTTAAGACACCACAAATTTATTCTCATACAGTTCTAAAGGTCAGAAGTCCAACATGGGTCTCACGGGGCTAAAGCTACAGTGTCGGCTGGACTGTATTCCTTTCCAGAAGCATTAGGGGAGAACCCATTCTTTTGCCTTTTCTAGCACGTAGAGGCTGCCCACACTCTTTGGCTCATGGTATCCTTCCTCCATCTTCAAAGCTAGCAGTGGTTTATCTAGTCCTTCTTACATCTCATCCCTCTGACTTCCTCTCTGTCTCCTTCTTCTACTTTTGAAGACCCTTGTGATTATAATGGGGCTACCTAGATAATCTCCCTATTTTAAGACCAGCTGATTAGCAACCTTAATTCCATCTGAAACCTTAATTCTCCTTACCATGTAACATAATGTACTCACAAATCAAGGGATTAGTTTGAGGACCTCTTTCAGGGACTATTATTCTGCCTACCACAGCTGGCTTTTGGTTTCTGCCTCCAGTGCAGCATGATGAACTATATGATGGTAGTCTCTGCTAAACTTGGGCAGTCCCAGCTACATTTGCTTAAAAAATATAGGCACTCCAACCCATATGCACAATTGTTCCTGGCACATAATGGAAAACATTGGAGTCTAACAAAAATATAGAAAATGTTTGGGAGTTGCCTTTTAGTGTTTTACACATCAAAATTAAATTATGAAAACTTGATTATCCCCCCAAAAGACTTCTAATAAATTATTTTATAATTATCTGCATCATTAGTTCAAGTCAGAGCTGATGTTTTAGTTCATTTTGTGTTGCTGTAACAGAATACCTGAGGCTGGGTTATTTATAAAGAAAGGAGGTTTATTTAGCTCGTGGTTCTATAGGCTAGGAAGTTCAAGAAGTGTGGTGCTGGTATCTGCTTAGTTTCCAGTGAGGGCCTCATGCTGTTTCCACTCATGGCTGAAAGCGGAAGGAAAGCAGGTATGTGCAAAATGATCACATGGAAATGGAGGAAGCAAGAGAGAGAAACCCAGGAATTCAGACTCTTTTTAACAACCCACTCTGGTAAGAACTAATTTATTCACTCACAGGAGGGCATTAACCTATTCATGAGTGTTCCGCTCCCAGGGGACCCAAACACCCTGCTAGGTCCCACCTCCCAAAACCTCCACATAGGGGATCAAATTTCAGCATGCCTTTTTGGCAGGGATAAACCATATCCAAACCATAGCAGCCAGGTCAGCTTTTGTTAAATACTCCCTGTCACACTTCAATGACATTTTAGTTGTCACTGAATGTCACGTAACACTTTGCTGCATTTTAACTGCATTCTTTATTTCTGTAGGTAGATGAATGGAACAGAGTTTTAAAAAACATGATGTCTCGGCTGGGTGCGGTGACTCACGCCTGTAATCCCAGCACTTTGGGAGGTCGAGGCGGGTGGATCACGAGGTCAGGAGATCGAAACCATCCTGGCTAACATGGTGAAACCCCGTCTCTACTAAAAATACAAAAAATTAGCCGGGCGTGGTGGCGGGCGCCTGTAGTCCCAGCTACTCGGAGGCTGAGGCAGGAGAATGGCGTGAACCCGGGAGGCGGAGCTTGCAGTGAGCCAAGATGGCGCCACTGCACTCCAGCCTGGGCGACAGAGCCATACTCTGTCTCAGAAAAAGAAAAAAAATGCTGTCTTGATCCAGTTCTGTGGCCCTAGCTAGATGTGGATCAATTTCCCGTATTCAGTTGCTGATTAAGTCTACACTCCAATCACTTCTCTTATCAGGCTCTTTCACTCTGGGACCACTATTACCCAGGGGTAGACAACTAGCCCTCATGCCTTGGAGTCCACAGAATTATTCAAATTAGCTAATGTGCAGGGAGTCCAGGACACCTAGCTCGCCCAATCCCATTTGCCATACACAGGCTGCTTCCTCCAGCTCCAGCTTGCTGCTACCCTCTTCCTGGATGCAACCCTCTGTGTGACCCTGGCTGGCAGCCCTTTTTCACTTGGAGCTGGAGTTCTGCCTTTTATCTGTCTGAGTATTTTATCTTTTCCACCACCAAAAGATCTTTATATCTGTTAAACAGTGAGTCCTTTCAAATATCCACCTATTCTTCCATGCCGCAAATATTTATTGTGTATTTTCTGTGCCAGGCCACAGAGATGATTATTGTGGTCCCTGTATCTGAAAGCTATTCAAGATGCAGATTTCTTTCCTACCTGGGCTCTAGCTGTTTCCTCTCTCACTCCAGTTTTGTATCATATGCTGCTGAAATGAATAGCTCTGCATTACTTTTGCACAAGCCAACCTATGTAGCTGGAAATCTGTGAATATCGATCATAGGAAGGAGACATTCCATTTGAGTTTATATGGATTTAATATGCCACAATACTGATTGGATACATTGTACTTTTAAAAACAGTGTTGACCCTTAATGATACCAACTAGTTACCAACAGTTTTCTTGGAGATGGCTTTGATACGTAAGCTACTAAGGCAAAGAAAAAAACATCTAACCTATTGTAGTTAACATTGTAGACTAGCTGTGTAATAAAAGAAATTCAAGCCACGTTTTAACAAATGCTGCCATCTGTAAAAAGAATATTTTTCTATCAGAGGCAGCAGGTATAGCATTCGTTTGAATGACCAGGTTCTTCTCTTGCTTTTATAGGCAGCCACAACCCATTTTAGGATGGGGAGAGACACGTTGCAAGCTCATTTGAAACACATCTCTGGCAGACAGGGAACTGTATGATTTGCACTAGAAGTTCTCTGTTGTTAGAAGGGGATAAAACCGCTTTGACTTCAGGAGTACTGGAGGTGTTAGGAGCTGCCTGGCATTTTGACTGTGTTTTTGGAGACGAATATGTATGTGTGACTGCCTAGGGAAAAACCACACACAACAGAACCTGAAACGAATAACATTGCGCGATATATTGCCCCTTACCATCAGTCAGATCATATGCAATGTAAACAAAGTGAAGTAATTTGCTACTTTCCTGGGTTCCATTATGTATATGTGTTTATTTAATCAGAACTAAATGATATTACATGAAGTTCCCCTTGCCCTCCTGAGGAATCCAGATTCAACACTTTCAGCACTGTTCAGTGCTGGAGAGCGAAGAAAGTGTAACCATAGTGATGGAATGGAAATGATTTTCTTTGTTCAGAGGCTTCAATATCCAACAGACATTACAGTTTTCAAGGTCAAAAATATATTAGGATGAGATAAAAATTAAAGAAAAATGTGCTGGCTTAGCTACAAAAGCTAATTTAGTTTATGCATTATAAATTATGTTAAAATGACTAAAATGAGATTTCTCAGCAAGAACTAAATGTGTGGTTTCACAAAACTAATTTCCAAAGATGAACATGATTACAGAATTTAGCTTTAAAAGCCTTTCAGGCCATCAGAGAAAACAGCAAAGCTATCAATTATCAGACTTTAGTGGTGCCTCTGTCAGAAATATAATGGTATTTTTAGCATTCTGCTCAGCGTTTACTAAATTAAGAATGTCTACAAACAAATCAATTAATTGGGACATTATTTAATTAAGTAAAACATGTGATCTGCCAAAGAACCTTAAGCAGACGATTATAACAAACATCCCAGTAGCCTTCCTTTTCTATTGAGGGAAATAGCATACCATGCAATAAAACGAAGATGGAAGCTATGGAAAATGAAATGTTGATCAAACAAACACAACCTCATGCTTTTATGATTCATGCTGCATATTTATGTAACTTTAAAAAGTGCTTGTTTTGAAAATCTGTGATTTCCTGGAAGAAGGTCAATGTTACCTGTCAATCATTTCATCCTGTTAGGTGGGTATGTGGCATTTGTTTTATTATAACAATGCATATTTAAACATAAACAATCTGTATTCTCATGTGTGGTACATTTAAGCCTCTGGACAGCAGGAAGTTACTGGGTTCTTGATATATATATTTTTCATATTACTGGAAGGCTAAACAGTTCAGGTTTAGTGAAGATTTATTTTGGACCCATCATAAGCCAGGCACTTTCAAACAAACCATTTCATTCAACTTTTAACAGTCCTGTGAGATAAGTGTCATGGCCCCAGTTTTGTAAATAGGGGACTGAGATTCAAGGAAGCTTAGCACATTCCCTGTATTCACATATCTGGTAAATTGCAGAGCTAGGATTTAAATGCACGACTATGATATATCCAGAACACTTTCCATTATTACATAAAAGCATCATTTTCTCCAGGAAAGCCACTATGGACTAGCCTGCATGTAAGTGGGGCTTCACAGATGAAACAGCTATCCTGTTGGCCAACAGAATTGTTGGAAATACATTGTCTCAAAAGAGGGTTAGCAATAATTTGGTTACAGGGGAGCAGAGACTCTAATCATACTTTGGACAAGTCAGTGTATCTAATTGCCTATTCTTTTTAGGCATCATGGGAAAGTGAAGATGGCCTTTGCACCTACAAACAACTCACAATAGAGTTCCAGCCTTATTTGAAATAATTGCAAGTAATGGATCAAGAGTAAGTTAAGTGAAATGTAATGGAGAGCAAGTACAGTGGTGCTGGAAGTCAGTATATTCAATAGCAATGTTGTGACCTGTTAGAAACTTTAAAATTTAATTTTTCCATTTTGTTAATGAAGATTATCTTTCCACATATATCAGAATGGTGAACTTGTATACTGGGGAACAACTCATTAGCTATGTGAAACATCCTTAAAATCATTTTCAGAAATCATTTGATCTGAGCAATTATTATTGGTCCTACCCGGGTGACTCTCATCATTCAGGCCAAGTAAATCTTCTAGTCCTCTTTTTAATTTGTTTCCTTTTCTCCTCTCAGATGCAGGTGCATCCCTGATACGAGTATGCATTTGGGCTTTCTTATCCCACTGGGCTTATTTTTCTGAAAATTTCTCAAATAAGACATGGTATAAGTCTGCAAGTCATTGACAGCTGATTATCTGAGAATGGTATAAACATCACAAAAACACAAAGTCCCTTCACAGTCTTGTCTCACTAAACATTAATTTTTTAAGTCAAAGTTTTGTTGCTTGTTATTCTCCACATTTTTATTACTAAGTGATAGGTTAAACTTTTAATGAATGCCATGTGGGAAAACTGTAATGTTTCTACTCAATTCTAAAAATAAAAGAACTTATACTCTGTTCGTCATCAAACTGGAGAGAAACGTCTTATTGCTCAACCCGTACCTGATGACTGATGTGTGATGCGGGATGTTCTGACTGGAACTATAGGGAAGGACACAGATGGACTCTACGTTTTGCCTGCGGTTGACAGCATGAGAGCAAAATGCTTTACTATAATTAGAGTAATTTTGTATGCAATGGGGAAAAACAATCCCTTAAATATCAGTGTGGAATTCAACAGCAAAATATGTCTAGACATGTGAAACCTTCCACACTGAAAGAAGTTATTGAAAAATGATTCATTTTTACATCCTCCACCTGCTGCCTGATTCTTTGTGATATTGATTTGTGAGAGAAAGGACTTTTTCCAAATGATAGTACTGAGATGTGTTGCTAATATGATATATAGTTTTTAACACTCAGCCTTTATTGAGCATCAACTGTGTGCTAGATGCTGTTTAGAAAAATTAGAGTAACTGTATTTATCTTAATAATTCAAATTTCATAAAGATTTTCTTTTGTCATTCATATTCATCAGTTTAGGATCAAGGAAATATGGGTGACATTTGATCTTTTTTTAGAGCAGGAAACTATGACTTTGGAAATATGCTTTTTAAAGTAAGGATATATATTATAATACAATTTAATTTTTTAAATCTCACTAATATGTGTACTTTAGAGATGGTGATTTAGACATTTTTCTGTATTAGTTGCTGTTTTACCTGTAATTATAACAGACTACCTTAAAATACCTTAGACAAATAGAAGTTTGTTTTTCTCATGCAGCAAGGAGTCTGGATATAGGTAGTTTTTCAATGAGGTAAGAAGCAGCATCTCTGCAGTTTTTTTCTTTTTTTACCTTTTCCTGATGGTCACAAGATGATTGTTGCTGCTCTAAGCATCATTTTCATATTCAGGCAGGATGTAGAGGTGCAGGTGGAGTGTTACAGATGTATGTTTCTTCTATCAAAAAGCAGAGTTTTCCATATCCATCAACAAACTTCCACTTACAAATCATTGACCAGAAGTCAGACAGCTGGCCTTCCCTAGCTTCAAGAGAATCTGAAACAGTGAGTATTTAGGTGTTTGAAAATGAGTCTTAGGCTAGCTATTCAACGGTGCCTGACACTTCTTGCAACCAAATGTGTATTTTAATGACTAAGATTGATACTGTGACTGTGTGAAATCACCTATAGGTTGAAGCTTTGTTATAAAAGAAAAGGAAATGAAATTAAATTAAACTTATCTGTGTTTAAATCTCATCTCTTAGTTTCTGTGTTGTAATCCTAAGCAGGTCACTTGCATAAGCTTCAGTTTTCTAATTTCTAAATGAGTATAACAGTTCCTTTTTACATTGTTGCAATAAGGATTAAATAATATCAGGAGGTATCTTGCACTATTAAGTATAGATCTGAATACTAAATAGAATTTCACTAAATTGTTCAGTTATTCACTCCTTCATTCACACATTTAGTTGATCAATATAAACTTTACTTGGGAGAAGAATTAAAAAGCGGTCACCACTGGGAAGGTTTGCATCCGTGACGTCAAATGTGCAATACTTGTTCATGTGAGGATGAATGTGTGTGTGTGTGTGTGTGTGTGTTGACTCTAGCCTCCAGATGGCAATGTGGAAGGGAACAGGGGGAGGAAATCAATGTTTGTTGACCACCTCCTGAATGCTTCTCTTAATCTTGCATCCTTTTTACCTGATGAAGCAGTCATACCTTTCTTCTATGTTAAGCCAGGCTATTAAGCTAAAACCAGAATGGCTTTGACCTCTCATATTTCTAAACTTCATTTATGTACAATTTTTCCATCTCATTCCCTTTTTTATTTCCTTGAGAACCCATCGTATGTCCCTGGGAGCTGGGCAGAAAGATCATTAAATACTGTTCAGGGTCGCACACAAAATCTCTTCTTCCTTTCAACCTTCAACTAATATTCCACAAATGGGTGCAACCTGTCTTTCCCCTGAGACTGTGTTTCTTTCCCTATCTAGAACTCCTCCATCCACTTCCACCCTGAGACAAAGGATAGCTATTACTCATTACTCCTTTGGAGTCTGAACGTCAGGGATAGTTGTCCACCTCTTCAAATATTGCGTCTTCTCTGAAGTTCATTATGTCATCTTTGCTGCCCTTCTGGTGTGTCCAGGTGTGGCCAATATGACATACTGAAATTTTCTGTAGATATGTTCTTCAGGCCCTTGATCTGGGAACTTTGCCTCATACAGATTATATAATACTGAGTCATATACGTTGTTTTCCAAATAAGAACATAAATATGTCTTCTGATCAAGGAAACTTGAAAAAAAATTTTTCCGTTGTTCTTCCCTCTATCCATCCAATCCTCATGCTTTTCCTCCATCCTTGTCTGTCTCTGCTTCTCACTCTGTTTCTCTTTCTCATATCTGGGTACTCTGCAGCCTTTACATGATAACTGCATCATTTAGAAGGAGGACACTCTGAGAGATGGGATAGTAATATGTGTGTAACATACTTACGTGTCAGACATTGAGAATTCGGCACTCCTGAAAGATTGTACATGGAATCAAATCAGTCATTAAGTGGTTGCCACAGTTGGCTGGGATCAGGCTCCGTAAATAGATGGAAATAGGCTAAAGGAAGATGATTGAGGATAAGTACTAATTCCAGGCTTTCCTCTAGAGGGAGCTGATGATCAGGCTAGAGGAAACCAACATTGAGACTGGTCAGACTAGTGAGGAAGCTTTAAATGTAGGCAGTATCACAAGACTGGGTGGGGGTGAGCTACTAATCCTGAGCCTGTGAATTAAAAGCCATCAGAAACTCTTAGTATAGTATCAGACAAACGCTACTAATCCTGAGCCTATGAATTAAAAGCCATCAGAAACTCTTAGTATAGTATCAGACAAACAACTACTACCTACCTCATCTTAATAGTATATACTCCACGATATAGAAAATGCTCTAGCGCTAACATTCTGATTTCAGTCCTGGAGACTAATTCAAATATTTTCTGAAATTTCAACCATCTATTTCTCTATCTGCTTCCTATCAAAATTTAATATTTGCTGAGTTCATATTATGTGTCTAATGTTGTGTCAGATATTAGGGATGCAGAATTTAAATGTCATTGTTTCTAACTTCAAGGAACTTGCATTCTAATGGTGGAAATAAATACAGAAGCAGCGAGTTCCAATCTGGTGCAAAAGTGGTACTAATCTGAAGATTTATATAACACATAATAACACGGAAGAAAGTATATAGGGGATCAGCATGAGGTATTGACATACATCTATTTTCAAACTACCTATAGCTATCTCAGGAAATTAGGGGACGGGCTGACAAGGAAAGAAAGAGGGGCATCATGAAAACCCTATAGTCAGGGGTTCCTCCATCACCTGCAATCTAAACTCTATGCCTGACATGCAAGCCTCATCAAGCCATCGTTGATTCTCAACTCTGACTGTTGGTTCCCAGAACATGCCATGTTATTTTACACATTCATTCCACTGTGTATGCTGTTTTCCCCCACTTGACATGCTCTCTTCTTTCATTCTGCCCTCTTGTGTCCATCCGGGAAGGTTTAACTTCTTCAAGTATGAGTTTGAGTAATTCCTTTGTGAAAATGTTCCTTTTTCTCTCTCTCATCCTTCCTTTATTCTTTATCACTATCCTTCATCCCATAATTTGTCCACCTCAATAATAAATAGCACCTGCACACTATTCAGTAGTTTTCTTCAAAAGGTATGACCCTTCACCGGCACTCTAGTTCCAGCCCTCCAGTGGCTTACTCTTTGGGTATAATCTGAGCACTTTGCCTTGACCCATAAGAAACACACTGCATGGCCTCTGACCGGTTTCTGTGATTACCTCTTTATACTTTCTTGGTCACTCCTTTGGTCTCACAACACTCTCCTTTCTGTTTCCTCAAACACATCCAAACTTCTTTGCTCTTTAGAATGTGTTCCCCTAGGATTTTAGATTGCTTGTCTCCTCCTTTATCTGTCATTGAGTGTCAGCTCAATGATCACCTATTTAGAGATGTCTTCTCATCCTGTCTAAAGTGGTAACTCCATCCACATTTGCCAACACATCACACTTTCTTATACTCCTCATGATACTTGTATATATCCAAAATGATCTTGTTCATTTATTTGTTTACTACCTGTGTCTAACTCTTGATTAACAAGTAAACTCCATCATATAGGGACTTTGACAGTCTTATTCACTGCTATATTTTCAGCGTCTATAATCATGCCTAATAAATAATAGGTGTTTAATAAATATTTCTTGAATTAATAAAACAAATTAATAGGACTTTTGTGGTTGGTTGGTGGTTTTGTTTTGTTTTGTTTTGTTTTGTTTTTTGGGACAGAGAGGTCTCACTCTGTCACCCAGGATGGAGTGCAATGGTGTGATCTCGGTTCACTGCAACTTCCGCCTCCTGGCTTCAAGCCATTCTTCTGCATCAGCCTCCTGAGTAGCTGGGATTTCAGGCCCCCACCACCACACCTGGCTAATTTTTGTATTTTTAGTAGAGATGGGGTTTCACCATGTTGGCCAGGCTGGCCTCCAACTCCTGACGTCATGATCTGCCCACCTTGGCCTCCCAAAGTGCTGGGATTTCAGGCTTGAGCCACTACGTCTGGCCAATAGATCTGGTTCCCCCGCCACACCCCCCATCCCCTGCGCCACAGTGGAGTGCATGCTTCTTAAGATAAGGGATCATCAGTTTTAATCTATGTATTCTACCATACTTGGTACAGTCCCTGATGACACATAGTAGATGCCCAATGAATATTTATTGAATGAATGACTGGGGATCAACAGCGTTTTTGCTGATAACTCCAGGGCTGGAGCTCAGGTGCTAATACTGCAGTTCTTTTTGGAATGTGAGCTAGTTGCTGAGCTAGGATAGTTTCAGAGTGATTGGTGCTCCAATTGGAGCATGATCACTGACCTGAGACTGAAACCACGTTGCCTCAGTTGACAAATTAGGCTTGCTAGCCCCAAGCACAAGAACAGGCTTTGGAAACTCAAAGGACAGCCACCACACAGCCCTTTTATTTCCCACACTCATAGTTTCTACGGTGATTATGGTATTGACAGAAAACTGTAGAAGTCTCTAAAAGCCAAGCTTTAAATATTTTATATACATTATCTTGAGATAATGTACTTGGAATTTTGAAGTGTATGACCTAAATCGATCATGGCAAAATTTAAATGGGTAGTGGCAAAATGCGTAAATATCTGCCTAAGGTTGTTCACTTATTCCAGTGTTGTATAAAAGCAATTAGTTAATATTAGCATTACCAGTTTGTAGGTGCAGTTCTTCCTTTTAAAAAGTAAATTGATTCTACTGTGTAATACATTTTAACCTTCTAACGAGTTTGGCTGTGACTATATGGAAATTTTAAAATGCAATTGTGTGAGCAAAAAGTTATAATATTTGGCACAAATAGAAGTATGAAAAAGGAAATATATTATTTACATGTTAAGTCCGGTCAACGTCCAAACCGAGTGTTCATGCCTCTTAGTAATATTAGGAAAAATTCCTGCTTTCATGTATGTATAATTTACTCTGGCCAAAGTTCAGAGGAAAACAAAAATTATCCTGGGGCCCCTTAAAAAACTTCAGCTAAAAAGGTAAATTTTTTGATAAAATTATTAACAGTGAAAATATCTTCTCAAAATAGGTTTTCTCCAAAAGATTCTCTAGGTTTGGATTTGTTTTTTAACGGGAATCATACAATCTATGTGCCAAGTGGTGCTGAAGAGCCCTAATTTAATTGTATTGGCATGAAATGATTGAATTCATTGGTGATGGAAGAAAGAGTGATTTAGCATCAGATTTCCTGATAGAAGAAGCTTCACCGTTTGGTTTTCATTTCTTCAAAGAACGAGAGGGAAGTGGCTGGTAAGGAGATCACATTTTTCTGAAACACAGCCAGGATCCAAAACCCTCACTTGAAAAGAAAGTAGTGAAAATTATTTCAAGTTAATCACACATTGGGATATATAAGGACCCTAGAGATATTTTGAAATACTTTATGAGTCAGAATGAACCAATCTATGTGGATTCTAATTTATCCAAAATATTGTTTTGAGTCATTTGAAGGTAAGAATACCAAATCCTTGCCCTCAAAAAGTTTATAATCTGTTGATGAAGACAGGATATTTCCACATAAAGTGTGGTAACCTGTTCAATGAATGGGTTAGTCCTGAACAGAGAAATTCAGAAAGAATGACTGACATTTCTAGGTCTCATGCTGAGCAAAAATTCAAGAATCAGTCAATACAACTTGCCTTTTCTTGAACTTTTCATACATATTGCCAGTTGGAATAGAAATATTGGAAGTAAGGAACATGTATTTTAACTTTTTGAATAATTTGAAATATCTAATATTTCAATGTAAATATTTTTTAAGTTAATGTAACTGATTTTTTTTCCTATAAGAAAATGGAATACTATGCAGCCACACAAAAAAATGAGAGATTATGTCCTTTGCAGGAACGTGGATGGAGCTGGAGGCCACTATCCTTAGCAGGAACAGAAAACCAAATACCTCATGTTCTCACTTGTAAGTGAGAGCTAAAAGATGAGAACACATGGATACACAAAGAAAAACAACAGACACTGGGGCCTATTGGAGGGTGGCGGGTGAGAGGATGGAGGGGATCAGGAAAAAATAAGTAAGGGGTACTAGGCTTAATACCTGGGTGATAAAATAATCTGTACAACAAACCCTCATGACATGAGTATACCTATATAAGAAACCTGCACATATTTCTTAAAATAAAAGTTAAAACTGAACTTAAAATAAAAGTTGAAAAAAGAAAATTTTATATTATGAAAATAATGATGTTAAAAAAATATTCTAAAAAGCCCCTCTGCCTCCAACTACCTATGTGTTCCAATGGCTTCCAGTACTTCTATGATAACACATCAGGAGAGTGTATCTCCCTCATTCGAACATAAGCTTCACGGGGAGTTGTCTTGTTCGAATAGAGTATTTGATGTGTAGGTGATACATTAGTGTTTATTGAATTGAGAAAAAAACCGTTTTATCCTCAACTGAGAAGAGCTTGGCTTATACTTTCTGATAGCTCTGAACAGGTTGGCTTCTGGCTGATTTTTTGAACATGCCAATTTCTTTCCTGCCTCAGGCTTTTACAAACACCTTCTCTTTTCTAGAAAAACTCCCCCTGTTCTCCTTCACTAGCCATGTCTTCCAGCACCACTGTAACCTCAGAGTGGACTTCTCTATCGCCCTGTCTGAAGTAGGTCCCCTCTGATGCTCGCTTAGCTGCTTGTTTTTTTCCCATCACAGCATCAAATGTTTTACTATTATTTATATCCCCTGCCCCACTGTATTGTAATCCTCATAATGACAGGTGTATTTCTTATTGTCCGTGCTTGCAACTGTAGCGCCTAGCACAGTGTAAAGTAGAGAGAAGTCAATAACAAACAAAATAAATAATGCTCATGTGTAGGACAGACTTATTAGTAACATTTACTCTCATGCTGGAGTATCTATATAAATATGGTAGTTGGAAATTTGTACATAATATTCTGTGCACAGACTATAACTCTACATCCTATATTTTATACTGATTTAGCAACATGAGACACCCTGGTAGAAAACCACTTGAATGTAGAGTACGGTTTATGAGGGAACAGAGAAGACAGCATGGTTCTTTAGGACAGCAGATCCCATTTGGGAAGGTGAAGTACCTGGGAAGCTCTGGAAAACACAAATGCTGATGACTTCTCACAGCTTAATGTTTTAGTGTTTTTATGGTCATTTGAATTCTTTGCAAATTACCTTTCACTCAACTATTTATTGATATGAGAATGTTAATATCTCTTATATTAGACTAATTCCTCTGAAAATTCTACTTGCCAGATATTATTTTTTCTATATATGCAAGACTGTTGTGTAGTAAAAATTGTGTTCCATTAGACTCTGCAGGTTTATCTATATGAAGGAAACACCAAGGGAGCATCAATACCCAAGAGAATTGGGTGGCTTTATTTCCAATGATCATTTCAAGGGTATCGTCTTGTTCCACTGGGGACGCTGATACTAATGATGATTGTATAATAAAATGTAGACAATGACATAACCCACATTTCTCAAAATGGCACCAGCTTGGGTCCACCAGGCTTATGATAACAACAACAAACCTTCTGACTCAATGATCTTTTGCAGTATCTCTGGAACCTCAGCCTAAGCCTCTTTGTGGTGGTCCTCAGAGTATCACTGGGAATTCTCATTTGCTCTTGATTGGCCATGACAACCCCCTGCTTCCACCTCAGAGTGGAAGCCATACTTTCCCCTGCCAACCCAAGCAGCGGCTACTTGTGGTCATTTGTCTTCACATGACCCACCTCAGAATTTGCAATGTGAGCCCTTTCTTCTCCAGAATCCCGTGTGCCTGTGTGCCATCATGGGAACCGCCCCACCAACTCTGACATGTTAGAGAAATGCAGCCCTGAATTGTGCTCCCAGGTTCTTAAGATGAATCCAGTCATTTTAGCTTTCCAATTTCATCCTTAGAGTCCTGGCACAGATTTCCTTCGAAGCTGGTCTAAAATAGATCTTTGCTATTTGAAATATACTTCATGAACCATTAGTATACATATTGTCTGATTATTAGATACTATACTATTTCTATGCTGCTTATTAGAAATGCAAACTCTCAGGCTCTGCCCCAGCCCTACTAAATCAGAATCTGTATTTTCATGAGCTTCTCAGGTGATGTGTGGCACACTGAAATCTGAGGAGCACCGAGAAAGGATTAGATCGACTTTCCCTACTTTATCTCTAATGATTGCCACCTAATTGCTTGCTCATCACCACTATCTCTTGCCTCAATGGTTATGGGGTAATTGAGTTTCTTAGTGCCTTATAGGTCTATTTCTGTGGACTGCTGTAAGGCCTCCTGTGGTGTCTGCTTCATAGGCTTTCCACATACACAAAAACCTGCTTGAATATGCAGTAGATCTTTCACAAACCCTTGCATTGGAGCCCTGTTGACATAAACTATATTAGTAAAGAGAAATCATAGTAACACCACTACTAATACATGCCTTAAATTTCCATTATGCTTTTCTCTGTTCCAATGACTTTAGTTTGCTATGGTCATTTTTCCCTAAACAACCCAGTGAAGGGGGTGTAATTAGCATTGTTATACCTATTTTGCAGACGAAGGAATGAGACTTATGGAGAAGAATCTAGTTCCCAGACAACATCATTGGCACACCTTTGAATCCAGTTCTCATTTCACTCTACAAACCAAAGGAAGTAAAAATGAACATAGACAAGTGAGAATGCAATTATGACAAAACATGGCCACTGTTTTGAAGGTATTTTAAGTCATCGAGAGAGGTTTAATACATTCTTTATAGCCCCAAGAACATGTCTTCATGTTTAGTCTTTTATTAAACAGAAAACATTAACTGAGGAAAATATTTCAAATGAGATATGCTTCCAGAAAACAGCTGAAAGCAATATTGCCAACATTTTGACAGGCTGACTTGGGTTAAAGCAGTCACTATGTACTTCTATTATCTTTGAAAATGTTAAAGGAATGCCAACTTTGTGTTTGCATCTCTTCAATTTATAAACCCAAATGAATTTTAGTTCAAATGATATTGGTTTGAAATGAAATGTTTTATACCAGTTTTGGAATAAATCCTCAGGTACCTTTCTAAGATTGCTGTACTCTTTAGTGATGAGGCAAACTGTTGATCAGAAAGCAAGGCATTATTTTAAATTTTTACCTGGAATAAAACACAAGATAAATTGTTTTTATTTTAAACATTTTACCCTGTTTTGTACTTTCTCAAGGAGAAATTGATTTGGCACCTTTAGAAATGATTAAGCATTTTCTTTTTCATTTTCTGCAGAACACTTTGGTTGCTTTTGGTATGAAATGTAATAAACCTTTTTCCGTCTGTGGGAAGGGGTGCCTGACTGCCCAGGGGCACCCAGAGATTCTCTCAGATATGGAAAAATAGGAGCCAAAAGTAAAGCTGAGCACTGGCACAGCCAGCAGATGTTTCTCACTGAGCTGTCTCTCTGCTCCGGATACTCCAATGTAACTATCTACAGTGGTTTTTTTGCTCAGGCCAGGTCTAACTGCCTGCATCACCAATAAATCTGCATTCTCTTTTACATTTCCAGTTGCTTCAGCTTTTATTTGGGTCCTTTCCTCTGGCTCCCTCAGTAGCATTCCTATTTTGGTCCTCAGACTTTCCAAAGTCAGCGAAACTTACTTTTCACTTATTTATTTTGTTAATCACTCACTTACTTGCCCATCTCTCCTTGCGTCTCCCTTTTCTGCTCCTCTTTCTCCTCTGCCTCCTCCTCCTATTTTCTTCTTTATAATAATCCTTTAACTCTCCTTTCAGTTTTTTCTGTGATCAACTTTTCTATTTAAATCAAAACCAGTATTTTCTTGTGAAGTCATAGAGGTTGTCATGATATTAAGAACCTGAGACAATTGGGCATGGTGGCTCATGCCTAAAATTCCACAACTTTGGGAGACCTGGGTAGGAGAATCACTTGAGTCCAGGAGTTCCAGACTAGCTTGGGCAAGATATAAATCCTTGACTGATGGATGCAATGAAAGGTAGAGTGAGACCTTGTCTCTACAGAAAAAAAAAAGCCAGGTGTGGTGGTGCACTTGTGGTCCCAGTTACTTAGGAGACTGAGTTAGGAGGATCACTTAAGCTCGAGAGGTTGAAGCTGCAGTGAGCACTGTGATCACACCACTGCACTCCAGCCTGGGTGGCAGAGTGAGACCCTGTCTCACAAAAAAGAGACACAGCCTAGTTATTTCTATGACATCCCAAGCCTGAATACTATCTGTCTGAAACCTGTGTATTTAACCTGTACCAACTTGTGCATTTAACTTCTGGATCAGCATAGCATCCAATGATAGAGCGGTACAGTGGTCTCAGGTCTGTTTATAGTAAAAATTCTGTACCTTTTGATCTTGTTGCTACACTTGCTTGACTTTTTTTTTAGCTGAAGTTGTTCATTTACCTAAATATTATAAGATTTTTATTTTTTGACTTTGTTCTTATCATGTTGGCTTGGTTAATAAATATTGTTTCTGTGACTTTTGGTAATTTAACATTTACCCTTTGGTTCTCTATGTACATAACACAAATAAGTTTGCCCCTTGTGACCCAACCCTAGGGTTGCTTGATGGGGTGGGTTTCCAAGTGTCCTTTCAGTCCCAGCCTTCAAAAACTGCTTAGTTGACAGATCCAAGGCTTCAACTTCTGTTTAACAATTAAATAGAACCAATAATCCATGTTATAAATCCTTGACTAATGGATGCAATTAAAGGTGGAGTTGCCCCAGATATAATAAATCTGACTTTCTTACAAATGTACCTCTTTCTCATCTTTAAATATTTATTGAAATTTATATACACGAAGAAGGTAACAAGCAGATATAGCTTACTTTCTGCATTAAGTGTATTCCTGAAAGTGTGTTGTATAATTAGAAGGCGTGTACATGAATTCCTATTAAAACCTCTTACAGGATCTTACACTTAAACCTCAGAATAAAAATTTTACAAAGTAATAAAAGAAAAGTCATCATGTTCTGTATCAGTTAGGGCAAGCTGATTTATGCTACAGTAACGAATAACTCCCTAGTCACAAGAAAAGTGTACTTATACCTCATACTATATGTCCAGAGTGGGTTGGTAGGGAAGCTCCAGAAAGTTGATGGAAGCTCCATCTTTACACTTGCTTCTAGGATCACCTCAACAGGGAGAAGGGAGAACTCAGGAATATCCTGCACCATTAAGAATTAGAATTAAGTGTTAATTAGAAATTAAGTACTTAATTAAGAATTAGAATTAAGTAATTAAGGAGCATCTTACACCATTAAGAATTAAGTGTTCTGGAAATGATGCTCCAATGGTCAGAACTACTATTCCCCCACACAACCAATAAAGGGCTAAGAAGTTCAGTTTTTTATATGGGTAGAAGGGAAAAAGAACAGATATTAGTGAGTAGCACCAGTGCTTATTACAACGTGCCCTTGTGGCTACCAACTATTTGTTCCTCTCTGCTTTCTCCAGGTAAGATACACTCCCTCTCCTGTTTCCTTGAAGGAGACAATCTCAAACACCCTCCAATCATAGCATCAAGCACACAGTCCAGGATCCCTGGTAAGCTGATATCTAGGGGTGATGTGAAATCTTTGCATCAGATCCAGATACGGCCCCTGATGACCCAGAGACCTGTAACTAAAAAGGCAAGTTACCAACCTCCCTACTCACCCATCTACCTAGCCAATATACAATGACAAAATCAGGCCAAGATAATCCCAGTAAATACTCTTGTTTAGAAAGTGTACAAATTGAAGGTGTACTACAATCACTGCAATGGGTCGTTGTAACTCTCATGTCTTACTGGGCAAATGCTTCAAGGACTCCTCTCCTGAGATGGCCCTGTAGTAGAAGGGTCTCCTTAACTCCTAGAATCTATGGTCCTTGGCTCTGTCCTCTGGGACAGTCTTCCTTTCCATGATTGTCTTTGACCACATTTGAAGTGGGTGTCAGGGAATATACCTCTCTTAGGGAATAGGCAGCCTCCTTAGCCTACATCCTATCCAATGATGGTTGAAGCCTCAGTGTTATTTTAAGTCCTGAACTGTCACATTCTCTTTTAGTTCAAGCTGATTCTTTTGGCAATATAATTCTCTCAAAAACTTCACTGAATTTTTCTCTTTGATTTCAGTCAGCTTCATGTACCAAAACTCGTGACAGTTTCTTTTTAGATATAACACTCATATTTGCTAAGCGTCTTTTCTTCCTCACTCCCATGCTTCTGTCCCTTTCCCTTACTCTCTTGATTTCATTGTGGGTATCTTGTGCCTATCAGGTGTCCAGAACCACACTTTTAATATCTTTTCCCAAAACAATTTTGCCCAGTTTAAAAGATATTCTAGGTATCACTCTGTCGCAGGCAGAATAACAGTCCCTCCAAAATGTCTACTGTCTAATCCCCAGACCTGCAAACATGTTATATTATGTGGTCAAGAAGAATTAAGGTTGCAGATGGAATTGCTAGTCAGCTGATCTCAAAATAGGAAGAGTATCCTGAATTATCCAGGTGGGCTCAATGTAATCACAAGGGTTCTTAAAAGTAGAAGCAGGAGACAGAAGGAGAATCAGTGTCAGGGGGATACAATAGGAGAATGATTCAACCACTTATGTCTGGCTTTGAAGGTGGAAAGGGGCCACTAGCCAATGAATATTGGAAAAGGCAAGAAAATGGATTCTCCCTTAGAGCCTCCAGAAAAGAACACATTTCTGTCAACATCTTGATTTTAGCCCAGAGAGGCCCATTTAAGATTTATGCCCATCAGAACAATGAGTAAATTTGCATTGTCTTACGCCAAGAGGTTTTTAATAATTTGTTACAATAGCAATAAGAAACTGGTAATCCTTAATTTAGTATTAGCTGCAAGGCTGAATTTTAATCAGACTTTATTACTCAAAAATATTTCTCTGTATTTTACTGTTTAAGTATAAGAAGTAGTCACTTCTAAAAACTTATCAGTCCCTGAATTTGTGAACTTTCTATTTTCTTTTTAATCTAGTTTGCAAGCCAGCTAGTTCTTTCTTCATCTTATCTCTACTATAGTACCTTGTCAGATAGAGGCAGTAGCCAACACATGTTAGTAACATTTTTTTCCAACTTACTCCACCAGTTCTCCAGATTTATTGGGTATTTGATATTCACTCCGTTATTGCACATGACAACCTTTCCAAATAGTCTGCCATTGCACAACATGCATCAACATTCTTCTAGCTCCATGGACAATTTTCTCACTATGGCTTTTAATGGATGCCACATTTTTGTTATGGTAGAAGCCCACTTCTGTATACTAATTTCTGTTAGTGCAGAGCCCTATTCAGTCTACTCAAGATGGAAAAGATGTGCTGTATAACAAACAATCTTAAATCTTCGTGGCTTAGAGAAGAAAGCTTTGTTCCTTACTCACATTGTGTCTATCATGGGGAGGCTTCTCTGCCTTGTCCTAACTGCAGAACCTAAGCTAGCAGAGTAGCTGCAATCTGGAACACTGTCAGTCTTTATGGCTGAGAGAAAGAGATATATGGCTAGCCACATACTGCTCTTAATCCTCACTCATAAGTTACACACATATGACCACTTATGCAAACAAGTTGTATGACCCATCAAATTCCAAGGGAATGGAGAAGTGCAATCCTAAGATATGCCTGTAAAGAGAATAGAAGACATTTGGTATACAGCAATCCCTACTACCACACCTTTTGCAATTTGTGTAAACTGAGGTTCATTACAGTAGGCCACAAATACATTCAGAAATTGATGCTGTAATATGAGAAAAGACTTTACAGAAATATTTTTTAATATTTGTAATGACACATGTAGTCATAATCGGCTGCTTACAATGAGTTCATATTTTAAAAGCCCATTTTCAAGCATATTTTAGAATGTAAGGAATAATTTAAGATAAACATAATACTCAATTCCACACCTAAGTATATATCCAGAAAGAAATCTAAAATGCCAGCAAAGATTTATGTTTAAAAATGGGTAACACAATTTTAAACAGCAAAGATTTATGTTTAAAAATGGGTATTCATAATGAAAAATTTGTAATATCCCATATGCACCTAAATAGAGTAAAATACAATACATTCATTCACCATAACATTATGTGGCCATTATGTAAATATTAAATGCCAAATGACTCCCAACTTGACAATGATTTAAGAAGTACAATAGAATACTGTATATACTTTGAACTTCCACTTTTATAAATATGTGCAAAAAAGAATGACTAAAAGAAAAGATATAAATACTAATAATAGTGGTTATGTTTAAGTGATGAAATTATAATTGGTTGTAATATTTTCTACAGTTTTTATTTTCCAAATTTTCTACATTGAGAATATTTTACTTTTATGTCCCAAACAGTAATCATAGTAAAGAAGAAGAATGCATTTCCTTCTAAAAAGGACTTATGGTGCCTTATATGAAGTCATGTCAATAAAACTATTAAAAGGGAAATAGAAAATTTTTAAAAATCACATTTGGCATATAAACTTCTAATGATGTCCCTCTAAGTGTCCCATCACTTGGCTATTTGATTAAATCTTAATTTAGGTATTCTTGTGAGAGGACTTTGAAGATGGAATTAAGGTTTCTGATCAGCTGACCTGAAACAGGGAATATATTCAGGATTTTTCAGGTGGGCCCCGTGTAATCATGTGATCCCTGAAAACAGAACAGGAAGGGAGAAGAGTCCAACAGAGAGATGTGGCAGAATAAGAAAAGAGGCAGAAGAGGTCAGAGATAATCAAAGCTTGAGAAGGACCTAAACCACTGTTGATGGCTTTGAAGATGGAGGAAGGGGAACATAAGGAATGCCAGTAGATTTTGGAAGCTGAGAAGGACCCCTTACTGACAGCTAGCAAAGAAACTGGGACCTCACTTCTTTTTTTTTTTTTTTTTTTTTTTAAGACGGAGTATCGCTCTGTCGCCCAGACTGGAGTACAGTGGTGCCATCTCGGCTCACTGCAAGCTCCGCCTCCCGGGTTTCCGCCATTCTCCTGCCTCAGCCTCCTGAGTAGCTGAGACTACACGCGCCCACCACCACGCTCGGCTAATTTTTAAAGTATTTTTAGTAGAGATGGGGTTTCACCGTATTAGCCAGGATGGTCTCTATCTCCTGACCTTGTGATCTGCCCGCCTGGGCCTCCCAAAGTGCTGGGATTACAGGCGTGAACCACCGCTCCCCGCCACTGGGACCTCACTTCTACAATAGCATGGAATTGAATGCTGCAAACAACCTGAATGAACTTGGAAGCAGGTTATTTCCCAAAGGCTCCAGTAAGGAACACAGTTCTTTAGACACCTCGATTTTAGCCCAGTGAGACTTGTGTTTGACTTTTGACACATGGAAACTGCAAGGGAATAAATTTATGTTGTATTTAGCTGCTAAATAGGTGGTAACTTGTTATAGCTGCAATGGAAAATGAACACACCATGAAATGGAGGTGAATAAAAACACACTGATTCAAAGCGCTATTACAATTTCTGTGGTTGAGGATTAAATATGACTTTGAATTTCTTGACATTAAAGGCAAAAAGGAAAACAGTGGATGATGCTTTTATTTACCAAATAGGAACTCAAAAACCTGTCCATGAAAATTGCTTTAATGGGGGCCTGCAACAACTTCTTGTGGACCTCTTTGCTTCCAGTTATAGACCTGAGATTCACCTCTTTCCATTGCCATAACAGCCACGATGCTCCAGCGACATACTTGTAGTGTCCTCACATCAACACCTTTTTTACACTCAGCATTTACAGATGCTCTTTCTTGCCCCTAAAATGTTTTTTTCTTTTTGTCCAGCTAAAGAAAAGTTTATACTGAGGTCGGGAGTTCGAGACCAACCTGGCCAACATGGAGAAACCCCGTCTCTACTAAAAATACAAAATTAGCCAGGCGTGGTAGTGCATACCTGTAATCCCCGCTACTCGGGAGGCTGACGCAGGAGAATCGCTTGAACCTGGGAGGCAGAGATTGCAGTGAGCCGAGATCATGCCATTGTACTCCAGACTGTGCAACAAGAGCAAAACTCCATCTCAAAAAAAAAAAAAAGTTTATACACCATGACTTGGTTAAAGGGTTCTCTTTAGTGAAACTTTCCTTATTGCCTCTCCCATTCAACAAGGAGTAACAAGGAGAGTAAGTCCTTGTCAGTCCTTTCTCTGTCCTCCTATGATGCTTTGTTCTTTGTTCCATTGTAGTACTTAGATATTGCAACAAAATCGCTGGCTTACAGTTCAGTCACTTCCACTAGATGGTGAACTTGGTGAAAGCAGGTTCTGTATTGCATTCTAATCTGGAACTTTAGAACATAGAGCTGTGCTTGGCACATAGTAAATCCTCAGTACACATTTGTAGAACAAATGCCTGTGTTAGAGACTTAATCACTGTTGAGTACATGATTATAGGCAGAGTAAAGTAATGGAAAATGTCAGATCTCAGTTTGAATTATGCCCAAAGTGACAAAATACTTTCTGACTTTGTAACTTTCATGGATATATATTTTAATCTTATCATGATTAATAAAATGAAAATGAATGTATAAACATTAAATTAAGAAATTAGAAAAAATAAGCCTACATAACATAATTATAAAAATAAAAGAAGAAATTAGTATGTTAAGGAATACAAAACAGTAGAACTTACTAATAGTTTAAAAATCTGGTCCCTTGGGGGAAAACTCATCTATTAAATAGCCTGATGGATAAATCACATTTTCAATGAAAAACGAATTTGGCAAAACACAAATATTCCTCAAAAAACTAAGGCCAAAGATTCATATAAAAATGTACTTATCTTTAGAGACGGTATGAGTTATCAAAATGATGTTAGAAGAAGTTGCAAATCCAACTTGGTAAAAACCATGAAGAAATGGGAGAAAAATATTTTAGAATTATAAATTTATAATTATAATTATAAAGAACAAATATTACAATTTTTAAGGATCATATAATTTTCATGTCTTTGAACTATCATAAAAGATAGAACAGTTTTGCTATTTGGTTGTTTCTTTTTGTGTGAACAATGATGCAACTTGATAAAGGTGTTCTCTTTTGATGCAAAGATATTGAGCTACACATAATTTCACATATAAACACAAAACAAAATACCTAACTAAAACCCTAGCAAATCATATACAGCTATGCATTAAAAATAATATAATCAAATCAAATTTATTAAGAGTGTAGTTAATACAGTGTTGTGCTTGTATAAGCACAATGACCCCAAATGGTGACGCAGAAACAAATCCAAAAATATACAATAATTTGTTATGCGATAAAGGCGATAAAGGAAATCAGTGAGGGGGATTGGTATAGGAGTTATTTAAGGAATACTGCATACTATTGGTTAACTATTTGGTAATATGTAAGTTTTGATCCTTATTTTATGATTTATGTCAAAAGTAGATGAAAGAACTTAATGACAAAATAGAGAGTAAGAGAAAGAGACATAAGGAGAGAGCAAGACTGGATGGATGGATAGATGGGTGGATGGATGGAGAGATTGGAAGAGAAGAGGGGGAGAGAAATAAACCAGAGGAAAGAGGGAAAAAGAAGGATAAATATAGAGAATATAGAAATAATTAAAGGTAGCATGGGCAGATTATCTCCTTGAAGGATAGGAAAGGACTTTCTAAACAAAAAAGCAATAGTGAAAAGCAAAGAGAAAAATATTAATTGGTTCAACTGCATAAACATTAAATATTTTGTACATACAAACACATAAGTAACAGCATTCAATGTTAAGCAAGAAACTGTTTCTGAAAGGTGCCACAAATAAGAAACTGGGTTGATATTCTTGATGTATAGAAATATACTCAAATGGAAAACTAGGCAAATCAAAGAAGAAATACAGTTGATAAAAGTATTAGGAGAATACTCTTTTTACAGCTTTTGAACTAAGCATAAAAAACTATGATTTAGGCAAGAATGTCCTAGAACTAAAATATGAAACCCAGAATAAGAAACAATTACATATCACAAGATTTACAGAAAGTTTGCAAATTAAAAAAAGACAGTATAAATATTTTTAGAGTAAAATTATATTTAATGTTTATTTTTAGTTAATTCTCAGACAAAAATAAAAATCTCAGATGAAAAGAAAAATTTGATTAAGCTCATAGATTTTAAACTATAATACACAATACATATGCCTTTCTAAATTGTTGCATAATTCTCCTGTAAGACATAAATGATATAAAAAAGCCCAAATCATCCTAGGTTAATTGACTTGAGACTCAGCCAAAACACAAAGGCAGGAAGGAGAAGAGGGCCCCAGTTCAGAGCACAGCCCTCTGGTTGTCATTCTCTATTCACCTTGCTATTGCTAAGTTATCCTAAGCTGGTAATTTAATATCTGCAAACTCATGTTTTTTCATCTGAAAAATGGGTAAATATGGTTCTTGAGAGAGTCAAATTATATAATTCATGTAGAACGCTTAGTATGGTTCCTGACGCTTAATAAGTACCCAATACGTGTTTGTTATTATTATCATTCTAAACATACTGAGCACAATTCATCAGGAAATATAACATGGCCCTACTTTCTGAATAGTTACTGAAAGGAGGTGATGTGAAATCAGCCAAGAGACTTTGAGACACAATTTTGGTGGTGTCTTAACCTTGGTTGAGTCATGTTACCTCTGTAATCAATTTAGTTTCCTTCCCTTTAAAATGAGGATACAACCTGCTTAGCCTACCACCTAGAATGTGTGAGAGTGCTTTGTAAACAGTAAAACGCAGTGTCAGTGGAATTTAACATTATTAATATGTCCCAGCTACTGCTAGTGACCCTCTTTTTTTGGTATTACTATTACTGGCATGATTTCCTACGCTATGAAAGGAACTCACACAGCAATCCCAGAAAACATTCATTCAGCATCTCCATAGAGCAGGATCTGGTATAAGGGGTAACAGGGCTTGGGAAGAGATGTGAGATAGAAACTCTGGGAGAAAGATTGATGCGCTAGCAGTATTGATGACTGATAGAGAAGGAAGAGATGGATTTGGGAAGATCAGTCTGGAAGATTTTGTGATAGCACAGGTAAGATGTAATGAGGACCTGCTGTAGGATGGTGACAAAGGCACAGGAGATGAGGGAAGTGGTTGAAACCATTGTGTCATAGTCTGAGCATGGGATTTGATTGGTAAAGGTTTTGTTCAGTATCAATGGTGGCTGCTGGAGCTCAGCATATCGCCATCTAGTGATTTCTCCTCACCTTCAAATCCTGGGGCAGAGATAATTGATAGTGATGATGATCATGATGATACTATATAATATTTATAGAGTATGTACTATGTGCTAGGTACAAACATGACTTATTTTTTTTTATATTAGATCCTCAGAACAATGTGATAAAGCAGGTGCTATAATTACCTCTATTTTACAAATAAATAAATAGAGGCAGAAAAATGTTAAATAACATACCCATGAATATACAGCTAGTAAGTAGTAGATTTGGGATTCAAAGCCTGGGTAATGTGTCTCCAGAGTTCACACTCTTATCCACTGTTCCATAGCATTAATAATGATGATGGTGTCAAGAATAAATATGGGCTTCCTCTGTGACACCCTGTGTAAAAGGCCATGCATGAACTCTCCACTTGATCAATAGAGTGAAGGCAGCTCAATCACATGTGCTCTTTTAGGAAGGCCTCCACACTTATATTAAGGTATTAAACCAGGCCAATGCTCTTGACTGCAACTGCAATTCCTCTGAGTGTATGTCCACATTCAGGGCATGGAGCATTCAGGGGTGGAAATGGGTCTTGCAGAAAAGCACATTCTTATTCCCTGAAGCTCTCTGCCTGCTTCTCCTAAAAGGCTGGGAACCTTTTAGGTCTCACTCATTTACTATCCATAAGGAAGCCTACCAGTACCATGACCCAGTATTATGACATCCTTAGATCAAGGGACTTACCTCCATGACTATGCAGAGAAGCTTCCAGGCCACTAGTTTGCTCACATGGGGCACTGGAGAATAATATGCAACTTGTCACTATTTGCAGTCATATCCTTGTACATGCATTGTTTCTTTAAATTTTCCCTTAATTAAGAAATTGAGTTTTGGCTATACCACTCTCTTGGGCAGGTTAATGAATATCTGTGAGCCTTAGTTTCCTCATGTATAAAAATGAGGATAATAGTTGTTGTGGGACTTAAATGAGATAGTCCATGTAATACAGTACTTACCAAAGTACTTGACCCATATACTAAGTGGCAAATAGATGTTAGCTGTTGTATCATTTTCTTCATTTTCAACAACCTAAACCTATGTAGAAGCTATCTACAGCACTCAAGCAGAACTTGAAAAAAATAGTAAATATAAAGATTTTCCCCAAGAGCTATCTCATATAATGAAAATGTAAAGAAAAGTGAGGGTTTTGCTCCCATCTGATTTAATGTACTTTAAAGAATGATTTAGGACCACAGGCTAGTAGGGTGTTAACTAACCTTCTGAACCATAATCTAAATTGCTGGAGACAAATGCTGAAGATTTCCTTTTAAAAGGCTTGAGGGAGCTATAATTATTGCGATATTAAATAATTTCCACTTTGCCCATCACCGTCATTAACACTTCTGTTTTATTTTTTAGAGAAGAAAGGAGGTTGAAACTTAGGTGGCTCTTTTGGAAGGCTAGGGACTTGGAGAAGGGTGAAAGGGTGGAAAAAGGGTTATAGAGGATTGAATAGACCTTCAACCAACATAGCCTCTCTTAGAATGGCAATGTAAAGAAAAATTTCAGGGCAAAGAACAAAATCATAAAAAGAATTTAAAATGGAGATAATTTAGAGTGGTGTCCCATGGAAATCAAGGTTTAAGTGACTGATGAGGACAGGAAATTATAGTTAGGGGTTAGAACATTTGTACTTGGCTCCTAAAGTATGTGAAAAGTTCTATCTTATGGAGCAGGACAGAGGATCAGAGAGAGCAAGCCACAGCACCTGAGACTGCTTTGCCTTTTGGTGCCAAGTGCTTGCTGAGGGGACTTCTCTGAGTGTTGGGACTGAGGAGAGGTCCACGGTAGGGTGGTCCTGCATAGTTCCTTTGCCCCCCCACATCTACCCTGAGGCCATGCAGCCATGTACATATACAGGTGTCATCTCAACTTTTTCATGGCTTTTCCATCAACCTGATAACTCTCTGCCACTTTACAGTTAGTTCCTGAACACTTTCCAACCTTCTCAGGTTTTGGCTCCATTATTCCCATATGTACTTATGACTTTTCTTTTCCCTTGGATCTATAACTCCTTTTGGCTACAGACTTCCAGCTCTTAAGGACACATATGCCTGTGTCCATCCTGGCGCCCAGACGACCTGAAACTTGATGTAAATAATTTGCTGATAGGCTGATAAGGCTTGTTCTGTTCCTAAAAGAAGGACCAGGACAAGTGAAAATTATTAATGTGCCTTAGCCAAGAAATGCCTGGAGATTGGTAGGAAGGGCATCAAGAAGCTTGTGTCAACACACTGTCTTTCTTTACTCACCTGCTTCAAATGAAGCACCCTTTTTCTCACCTACGTACAATTGCTCCAGTTCTTTCTACATCTCTATGGTTGATCATCTGCATAGTTAAGTTACATTAATAATTAAAAATTCAAATGAACAAATACAAGAAAGTAAAGGCTTTCTAAATTGGGCTGAGAAGTATTTTGAAAAATGAATACAAATGATTTTGCTACTTTTTTTTTGTTAATACGTAATACCCTCATCCTGGAATAATTTTTAGCTTCTCAGGGAACACAGACATTGATCAAAGAAAAATATATGCTTGTATGATCCAAAAGGAACACAAGTTAAATTTGGTAAATGCAGACATTCTTAAGAAAAAGGAGCAAGGAAAACAGAAATCAAATGAAAAAATAGCCCTAGATGTGAACATATGAAGAAATGAAAAAGAAGCTTCTCTGCTTCCAACTTTTCTTGAAAAGTTTTGGAGTTAAGAGCAAATGAAAAATCCTTAGCTCATTTATGTGACTTGATTACCTTTTCAAATGTAAAACAAAGAAAATCCTTGAGAGTAGAGAAGATACTGGGAAATGGAAAGTGTTTTCATGCAGCATTTTCTGTTTTAAAGAGAAACACTCTCAGACTTGAAAAGAAATACATAAGCATGGATCAATAGCTCTGATATTTACCTTGTGGTAAAGATTACAGCAATCCACAATAGCTGATTAGTTGTCTACATGGTATCTTCTATGGTTGCCAGTGCTGAGATAGCTGCATGTAACCCCATGCAGGACCAACTTTTTGGAGGAAGAAAAGGCAAATATCTACCTACACTCTGAAAAATATCCCTGGTCTTGCCCTCTTGAAACAGGACATGGAAATTATTGCACAGTGACAAAAATTTCCCTTGATTTAACCTAAATATAAGAAATACAGAAATTGAACTGAAAGGTTAGGTGGTCTAATAATACAATTGATCAACACAAACCAATGGGGATATATACAAAGGAGAATGGACAATGACAACCCGAGAAGATTGTTTAATATAATGTCAAAAGCTACAAATATAAAAGACCCAATTTACTCCTGTCTCCAAATGCTGGAAAAGCTTTTTGACAATTAATTGGAAGCTTTTATTTTTGACATTGAAAAGCATGGGCTTGCCAGAAGAATTCATTTCATGGGCAGAAACATTATCTGATCATTCAAAGGCCAAAATTAAGGCTAATGTGTATAATTGGACACCATTTCTTTCTTTCTCTCTTTTTCAAAAAGGAAGCAGCCACAGACTGTCCACGTTCTTCTCTATTATTTGGTTCATCAATAGAATCTCTGCCTGGCAGGATGAGGGAATACAAATGGAATACTTAAGGCCCACAGTTTTATTGTGAGTAGATAATGTGGCTCAATTCTGGGTTGCATGTAAACTTGTGAAATCCACTTCTGGGGAGTCAAGTGGGAGGTGAATCTCCTCTCCTAGTGGAGGGGCTATTTGGTTTGTTCAAGTGGTATTTTCCTTTTAGGATAAAATTATTGCTAAGTAAAAATGTGTTTCAGGTGGCTCCTTCTTTGTCATCAGAAGCAGTATTATATCCCAGTTTTAGCCTATTTCTTCTATTCTTGCCCAATTTTTTCCCAGAGCAACCTCTATGAAACCAAAGAGTATAACTTTCAGTAATAGCCATGCACTTTACTTTCTCTAATTTTTTTTCCTAGCAAAATATATAACTAATTCAGATTATTTGATGGGTAAATAAGTAAATGAGAACTATAGGAACTGTAGATTATTACATATAAACATAAAATACATAACTTCAACAAATCATAAAGGAGGTATGATAGAGAATTTGCTTTAAAGCTAGTTTTACCTAACAGGGAAAATAGTGGGAGGTGTGGTGCATTGTACAGTTTTTCTTCTCTTTCATTTTTTAAACAGCCTTACTGAGCTATAATTAACATACGAAGAAATTCTCTAACTTAAATTGTGCAATTTTTCTGGTATATTCACAGAGTTGTGAAACCACCACTGACATCAAGGATTTCAGAATACATTCATCACCCCAAAAACAAATACACCCATTAGCAGGCACCCTCTTTTCCTTTCTAACTCTGAAAGTTCCAGGCAATCATTAATCTACTTTCTGTTGGTAAAATTTTGCCTACTCTATATATTTTGTATAAATAGAATCATACAACATGTGGCCTTTTGTGTCTGGCTGTTTTCACTTAGCATAATGTTTTCAAGATTCTTCTACATTGTAACATAAATGATAACTTCATTTTTTATGGATGAACAATATTTCATTGTGTGTTTATATCACATTTTGTTTATCCATTTATGGGTTGTAGGACATTTGGGTTGTTTTCACCTTTGGGTATTATGAATAACGTGGCTATGAACATTCATGTGCAAGTTTTTATGTGACTATGTTTCTATTTATCTTGAGTATATACCCAGGAGTGAAATTCCTAGGTCATATGGTAACTGTCCAACTGCTTTCCAAAGTGGCTGTATCATTTTATATTCCTACAAGCTGTGTAACCCTCACCAACACTTATTATTTTTCATTTTTATTATCATGATCAATTTTATTTCATTGGTTTATATGTCTATCCTTATGCTAGTACCACATTCTCTTGAAGAGTGTAGCTTTGTAATACATTTTGAAATCAGAAAGTGTGAGTCCTTCAACTTTGTTCTTTTCCTTCAAGATTGTTTTGGATGATTCAGCTGTATGAATTTTAGGAATAGCTCATCGATTTCTGCAAGGGAGTCAGCTGGGATTTTGATAGGAGATTTATTCCTAAGTATTTTATTCTTTTTGATTCTATTGTACTGGAATTGTTTTCTCAATTTAATTTGAGATTATTGCAAGTGTATAGAAATCCAATCAAGTTTTGTATGTTGTTTATTTTACAACCTAGCTGAACTCTTATTAGTTCTAGAAGATTTTTAGTGGATTCTTTAGACTTTCCTATAAGCAAGATCATGTCATCTGCAAATAGCGAAAGCTTTACTACTTCCTTTCAATCTAGATGCTTCTCCTCTCCTAACTTTTCTTTCTTTTCTTTTTTTATTTTTATTTTATTTTATTTTTGAGATGGAGTCTCGCTCTGTCGCTCAGGCTGGAGTGCAGTGGCGTGATCTCGCCTCACTGTAAGCTCAGCCTCCGGGTTCACACCATTCTCCCGCCTCAGCCTCTCGAGTAGCTGGGACTACAGGCGCCCACCACCATGCCTGGCTAATCTAATTTTGTTTTGTATTTTTAGTAGAGACGGGGTTTCACCGTGTTAGCCAGGATGGTCTCGATCTCCTGATGTCATGATCTGCCCGCCTCCCAAAGTGCTGGGATTACAGGTGTGAGACACCGCACCCAGCCCTCCCCCGCTAACTTTTCTTGCCTAATTGCCCTAGCTAAAACCTCCAGTGTAATGTTGAATGAAAGTGGTGAGACTAGACATTCTTGTCTTTTTCCTGGTCTTAGGTGGAAAATATTCAGTCATTTATTAAGTATGATGTCATTGGTGCAATTTTTTGTAGATGCGTTTTATTATGTTGAGGAAGTTCTCTTCTATTCCTTGTTCATTGAGTGTTTTTTTTTCTCTCTCTCATAAAAATGTGTCAGATTTGCCAGATGCTTTTTGTGAGTCAATGTAGATAATTATGTGTATTTTATTCTTTGTTCTATTGCCATTCTATATTATATTGATTGATGTTTGGATGCTAAAGCAACCTCACATTCCTGAGATTAATGCCTCTTGGTCATGATTTATCATTCTTTCAGTATATTGCTGGATTCAGTTTGCTAGTATTTTGTTGTGGAGTTTTGCATCTATATTCATTAGAGATATTGGTCTGTAGTTTTCTTATCTTGTGATGTCCTTGTCTGGTTTTGGAATTTGGGTAATACTAGGCTCATAGAATGAATTGGAAAGTATTCTCTAATTTTCTGTTTTGGAAATGTTTGTCAAGAACTGGCATTATTGATTCTTTAAGTAATTGATAGAATTCACCAGTGAAGCTGTTTAGGCTGAGGGCTTATGTGTTACAGGTATATTCAAATTTTCTATTTCTACTTGAGTCAGTTTTCCACAGTTTGTGTTTTTCTAGGGATTTTCCCATTTTATCTAAGTTATTTAATTTTTTGGCATGTAGTCATTCATAGTATTCTTATACAAACCTTTTAATTTCTGTAAGATCAGTAGTAATCCCCCACTTCCATCCTGATTTTAGTACTTTAGCTTTTTCCTTTCTCTTGGCCAAACTAAGTATTTGTCAATTATTTTGATCTTTTCAAATTATACACTTTTAGTTTATTTGATTTCTGTGTTTTTTCATTTTATTAATTTATGCTCTAATTTTCATTATTTTCTTCTTTCTTCTTGTTTTATGTTTACTTTCTCACCTTTTCTAGGGTCTGAAGCTGGGAGGTTAATACGTTAATCCGGAAACTTTCTTTCTTGATAACGACAGTTGTAAACTTCTAAGCGCTGCTTTAGCAGCATTCCATAAGTTTTAGTATATTGTGTTTTCATTTTCGTGCATCTCAAAGTGTTTTCTAAGTTTCCTTGTACTTTCTTTTCTCACCTATTGTTTATTTAGGAGTGTGTTATATGATTTCCACATATTTGCAAGTTTCTCAAATTTCTTTGTTATTGATTTCTAATTTTATTCCATTGTGGCCAGAGAATATACTTAGTATCATTTCCTTTCTTTCAAATGTATTGAGACTTGTTTTATGGTCTTGTATATCATCTCTTCTGTTGAATATTCCATGTGCACTTGAGAAGGATGTGTATTCTGCTGCTGTTGGGTGGAGTGTTCTATAGAAACCTTTCAGGTCTTATTGGTTTACATTCTTGCTCAAGTCTTCTGTTCCTTTGTTGATCTTCTCTGACACGTTTTGCTCGTTGTTAAAGTAGAATATTGAAGTCTCCAAAACTTATTGTTAAATTATGTATTTCTCCCAATAATTCTGTCGGATTTTGTTGCATGGATTTTGGAGCTCTGTTTCTAAGTGCATATTTATTTTTGAAATTATGATATCTTCCTAATGAATTTACTCTTTTATTATTATACTTCCCTCTTTATCTCTAGCAATATATTTTTTTAAAGTTTATGTTTTCTTAAGTATGGCTCTCCAGATTTTTTATGGTTGCTGTTTTCATGATATATCTTTTTGCTTCCTTTTACTTTCATCGGATTTGTATCTTTGAATCTAATATACATCTCCTGCAGTGAGCATATAGATAACTACATCTTGGGTTTTTAAATGTAGTCTGACAATGTTTTCCTTTTGTCTTAATTGTTTCATTCACTCACATTTAGAGTTATTGGATTTGGATAATCCTGAAGGATACAATCCCAAATGCCGTAATCCCAAAAGATCAAAATTCTTAAATAGAAGATGGTAAAATTAATAGGGAATGCTCATGTCAGCAAATATTGAATCATAGAAGAATTTCAAAAGGAGCAGCACAACATGGAAAATGAATGTGAACATACTCTCTGAGGAGAGCCAAAACCTAAAAGGAAAAAAGTAGCTGATCCTTATGATGCAAGATTTCAAAATTATCATGAACGCTGGCCAGCGCTTATGGAGTATTTCTGTGCAATTGTCTATAAACTATCTCTGTAATACATTTTTTTGGATGTTGATTTTTTTCTTTTTTAAAACTATTTTAAATTGTCAGCATTATTTTTGACAATTCACTATGCCATGTACTTAATTTTTGCATTCTCTCCAATACTGGAGGTATAAATTCTGTAGAGACTTTTGGAGAGTTCTAATTCATTTTGTGCATTTTTTGCAAATTTAGCTCCAAGGAAGTGCATTATCACAAGGTTGACTTTGTAAGCATTGTGTGTATATGTAAAAATGTTGAAACTTCCTCAATAAATGAAGAGATGTCCTTTGTGTACATGTGTATTTGTGAAAGATAACATTTCTCAAGATCTTGGTTATTTCGGTGACTGCATATGCAGTGGTAAAAATTTGTAGTTTTTGATCAATCTTAACAAAAGACCAGTTGTACATGACAGTGTTTCATATGACTGCAGTAATAAAGCTGAGTGCACAGCATGGCCAACCATAGTGATATGCAAATACATTTCCCTTTTGACCTATTTTTTATGAGTATGATTCATCTGCTTATACCTTTATACTCATGTGACTGTTATTAGTATACCCGAGTGTTTATGCTTGCAAAAATACATATATTATTGACTATTTTATTATGCAAAATGTCCTATGAAGTGTTGTGTTGTATTTTTATGTTTCTAAAATAAATCCTCTTTTAAGAATGTAAATAAATATATTTAAAATTATTTTTAAAATTTTTTCCAGAATTATGTTTTTTATAATTTTGACTTTTCAAGATTGTGATTTGGGGGATTTTAGACTTGTGGGATTTTGATCTTTTAGAATTTCAGTATTAGGGATTATGGCATTGGGGATTGTGGTTTTGTGGATTATGATCAGCTCCCAATGATATTACTGATATAGTGATTTACATATATAATTTTACTTTTAAAAAATACGGTCTCATGTCTTTTTTGCTCTCTTTTATTGCTTTCTTTTGCATTAATTTAATATTTTCTAGTGTAACATCTTAATATTTTGATTTACTATGTACTTATATCACCTTAATTGCAGGGGCCACTTGTTCACTTGTTTTTAGCCTGAAGGAATTTCTTTTTTTTTTTTTTTTTTTTTTTTGAGACGGAGTCTCGCTCTGCTGCCCAGCCTGGAGTGCAGTGGCCGGATCTCGGCTCACTACAAACTCCACCTCCCGGGTTCATGCCATTCTCCTGCCTCAGCCTCCCGTGTAGCTGGGACTACAGGCACCCGCCACCGCGCCCGGCTAATTTTTGTATTTTTAGTAGAGACGGGGTTTCACTGTGTTAGCCAGGATGACCTCGATCTCCTGACGTCGTGATCCGCCCATCTCGGCCTCCCAAAGTGTTGGGCTTACAGGCGTGAGCCCCCGCACCCGGCCTGAATTTCTTTACTATTTCCTAAGTGGGTTCGGTGGAAACAAATTCTCTCAGTTTTTGTGTATCTGAAATGGCATTATTTTGCCTCCAGTTTTAAAAGATAATTTTGTTGGATATAAGATTTTTGGTCAATTGTTTTTGTCACCCAACCATTTATGTTCTCAATAGTTTTTGGTGACAACTCAGCCATTCTTCATACTGAGGTTTCCTTGGGCATGATAAATTATTTTTCTCTTGCTGCTTTCGTGATTTACTCTTTGTCTTTGATTTCAACATTTTTACTCTGATGATCCTGGGTATAAATATCTTTATATTTACCCACTGAGCTTCTTGCATGTGAACAGTATTATTTTTCATCAAGTGTGGGGAGTTTTGAGCCATTATTTATTGAAATATTTTTATGCTCATATCTCTCCTCTTCTGGTACTACCATTTTGCCTATGGTGGTGTGCTTAATTGTGTCTCTCTTAGGATCTGTTCAATTTTCTTTACTCTTTTTTATCTCTGTTTCTTGGTTTGCATAATATGTCAAATTATCTTCAAGTTTGTATATTCCTCTGCTTGTTTGGACTTATTGTTTTAAGCCCTTCTAATGACTTTTTAAAAATTTTATTTTTCAACCCCAGAATTTCCATTTGGTTCTTTCTTTTATATTCTATGTCTTTGCTGATATTCTCTATTTGAACAGATGTTGTTGTCATACCTTCTTCCTTCACTTTGTAAAGCATGCTTCCTTTAGTTCTCTGAGCATATTTATAATGGCTATCTTGAAGTCTTTAAGTTAGATATCTTACCCCTCTCATAGTCAGATTTTGTTGCCTGCTTTTTCTCTTCTGTATATTAGTTGCACTTTCCTGTTTCTTCACATCTTATAATTTTTGTTGTTGTTGAAAATTGAGCATTTTGGGTAATATATGGTAATTACTCTGGATATTGATCCTTCTTCTCTGGGGCTTGTCATTGTTAATGGTTTCTTGGTTATTTGTGTTGTGACTTGGCTAGGAGATTTCAGTAATGTCTATTTCCATGACAGTTGAAGACTCTGATGTCATGCCTCACAAAGTTCAGCCTTGGGAATGCATACAGTGACTCTGTGGTGACAGTGGTTTTGGCAGGTTTCTCTTTGTTTCTGTCTATGATCTCTCTGTTAATCTCTCTGCTTCTGTTGGTATCACACCAACTGTTAGGCTCCACTAATTCTCCTAGGGCATAAGTTGCTTCATAGTCTGATCCAAATAAATTCAGACTCTTTTGGAAAGGAAGTTTCTGAGGCCAATCTTTAGGTGTGTTCTGATTCCAGGAAAGCTCTATTTAGCTGTCCCTTTCCCTGATTCTCTCTGATGAACTAACTGAACAACAGTTTAGCCTGTTGCTCTAAGCGTCAGCCTCATCTGAATTATTTTCCATCAAAATATCTATTTTTTTTCAGTGCACCATTAGGCTTTAACTTTCCCCTTTTTTAGTTCCAAATAAAGCCAGTTCCTTTGATAAGTGTTTCAGAGTTCTGTGTTATTATGGATTGCCTCTTTCTGGACAAACTCTTTGAGACACTGCTTCAGAAATAGAAGTGGCCCATTTATTCAAGAGTAGCACCCTTACTTTATAAGAGGGGCCAGTGTCATAGCCTCTGGTCCCTTTACTTGCTTCTCTCTAAATGGACCTTCTGCCCTACAAATGAGATAGGGTGACAGTGATTAGGATGCTAGTATTCTCAAGTTGCCACATCTAAGGTAGCTAGGAGTGGAAGGTGGGTGAAAAATAGAGCTCTTTCCTTCTCTGCTGTACTGCTAGACTGGAATTTAGTCTATGTGACATGGAGATGGGAGACCTGAGAAATGCTGGTGGTCTGCCTCTCCTTGGTCCTATTCTAGCATTTGACTGTTGCTGTGGGAAAGGGATCCTTGTATCCTGGTCATGTCTACCCAGAGTGGAGCTTCTGTCATCTTAAGCTGGAGGTTGGAGTTCAGTAAAAAGTGGATTGTGGCTTATGTGCCACAGACTGTCACTGTTCTTACTGACATTTAGTAGATAATATTGTGTAAATATTTCTTCCTTTGCCGTATATGCTTAGGACAATTTACAGAAACTCTAACTGCTTCCTGTTGTTTTTGTAAAAATACATTTTATAAGTCATTATTGTTTATCTGGAAGCAGGTCCACGATGCTCCTAATGTTGCCATTTTATTCCTTTTCTCTTTCTTATTCTAGGTTGACTGTTTCCTTGCTTTTGACTCTGGGATTGGTCATGTATTTATATTAGGATTCTCAAATCTCTGGGCAAGTTCATTAGGTTCTTCATCTCAGGATGCTCCAAGTTTATATTAGGTACAGTTCTTATTAATTGATTCGTATTCTTGCTTGGTCCTACCAACAGACTTGGCAAAATGTTTATTGCTCTTTCATAATCTCGAGGATGTTTTTATGTTTATGCTTGGTCTTGATGCCCTTTCTCCAACATCAGTCACAGTCACCTGTGTCCTCTTTTATCAATAATATTCTGAATGTATTGATAGAAAGAGCATTTAAAATATCTTTTTTAATTATTATACTTTATGTTCTAGGGTACATGTGCACAACGTGCAGGTTTGTTACATATGTATACATGTGCCATGTTGGTGGGCTGCACCCATTAACTCGTCATTTACATTAGGTATATCTCCTAATGCTATCCCTCCCACTTCCCCCCACCCCACAACAGGCCCCGGTGTGTGATGTTCCCCTTCCTGTGTCCAAGTGTCCTCATTGTTCAATTCCCACCTATGAGTGAGAACATGCGGTGTTTGGTTTTCTGTTCTTGTAATAGTTTGCTGAGAATGATGGTTTCCAGCTGCATCCATGCCTCTACAAAGGACGTGAACTCATTCTTTTTATGGCTGCATAGTATTCCATTGTGTATATGTGCCACATTTTCTTAATCCAGTCTGTCACTGATGGACATTTGGGTTGGTTCCGAGTCTTTGCTATTGTGAATAGTGCCACAATAAACATATGTGTGCATGTGTCTTTATAGCAGCATGATTTGTAATCCTTTGGGTATATACCCAGTAATGGGATGGCTGGGTCAAATGGTATTTCTACTTGTAGATTCTTGAGGAATTGCCACACTGTCTTCCACAATGTTTAAAATAGTTTACAGTCCCACCAACAGTGTAAAAGTGTTCCTATTTCTCCACATCCTGCACTTGTTGTTTCCTGACTTTTTAATGATCGCCATTCTAACGGGTTTGAGATGGTATCTCATTGTGGTTTTGATTTGCATTTCTCTGATGGCTAGTGATGATGAGCATTTTTTCATGTGTCTGTTGGCTGCATAAATGTCTTCTTTTGAGAAGTGTCTGTTCATATCCTTTGCCTACTTTTTGATGGAGTTGTTGGTTTTTTTCTTGTACATTTGTTTGAGTTCTCTGTAGGTTCTGGATATTAGCCCTTTGTCAGATAAGTAGATTGCAAAAATTGTCTCCCATTCTGTAGGTTGCTTGTTCACTCTGGTGGTAGTTCCTTTTGCTGTGCAGAAGCTCTTTAGTTTAATGAGATCCCATTTGTCAATTTTGGCTTTTGTTGCCATTGGTTTTGGTGTTTTAGACATTAAGTCCTTGCCCATACCTATGTCCTGAATGGTATTGCCTAGGTTTTCTTCTAGAGTTTTTATGGTTTTAGGTCTAACATTTAAGTCTCTAATCCATCTTGAATTAATTTTTGTATAAGGTGTAAGGAAGAGATCCAGTTTCGGCTTTCTACTTATGGCTAGCCAGTTTTCCCAGCACCATTTATTAAATAGGGAGTCCTTTCCCTGTTTCTTGTTTTTGTCGGGTTTGTCAAAGATCAGATGGTTGTAGATGTGTGGTATTATTTCCGAGGGCTGTATTCTGTTCCATTGGTCTATATTTCTGTTTTGGTACCATTGTCTCAGCCCAAAATCTCCTTAAGCTGATAAGCAACTTCAGCAAAGTCTCAGGATACAAAATCAATGTGCAAAAATCACAAGCATTCTTATACACCAATAACAGACAGACAGAGAGCCAAATCATGAGTGAACTCCCATTCACAATTGCTTCAAAGAGAATAAAATACCTAGGAATCCAACTTACAAGGGACGTGAAGGACCTCTTAAAGGAGAACTACAAACCACTGCTCAAGGAAATAAAAGAGGACACAAACAACTGGAAGAACATTCCATGCTCATGGATAGGAAGAATCAATATCGTGAAAATGGCCATACTGCCAAAAGTAATTTATAGATTCAGTGACATCCCCATTAAGCTACCAATGACTTTCCTCACAGAATTGGAAAAAACTACTTTAAAGTTCATATGGAACCAAAACAGAGCCTGCATAGCCAAGACAATTCTAAGCCAAAAGAACAAAGCTAGAGGCATCACGCTACCTGTCTTCAAACTATACTTCAAGGCTACAGTAACTAAAACATCTTTTGACAGGAAAAACCCATTTTGATTGTGTTCCAAGTTCAAATTATTGTCCCATCGGGTAAAAGCATGTGTGCCTTATTCCTGGATGTAGTAATCTGGGGACTTTTTCTGCTTAACCCTCACAAGCTTGATGCTATTTAATTTGAAAACCTCCTCTTCTATGCTGTACAGTCATACATCACATAATGACCTTAATTGCTATTTTTCATGCTAATAAAAAATGACTAAAAATTATAATTTCTATGTAAAAATGTTTAGATACAAAAATACTTGCCATCGTGTTACAATTGTCCACAGTATTTAGTACAGTATCATATTGTACAGGTCTGTATCTAGGAACAATAAGCTATAGCACGTAGGCTAGGTGTGCAGTAGGCTATACTATCTAGATTTGTGTAAGTACACCATATTATGTTCTCACAATGACAAAATCACCCAACATATAAGAACATAACCCTTTCTTTAAATGACACATGATGTACTCTATTGTCTATCTGAGTTGGTATTTGAGGGGGTTTACCTCTTAAGGTACTGCGTAGATAGCCACATAACTACTTTCTTTGCAGTTTGTGTCAAAGTCACAAACTGGAAATGTAAGATGTACTTTAACTTCCTGTATTCTTACTATACACATCTAGCAGATATAAGAAAAATTATCTGAATAAAGGACTATGAATAAAGGAACCAGGACTATTTTATGCTAACTGTTAAGAACAGGAACGTTGCTTTATGTAACTTTTATCTACCATAGCATTGAGTATATGCCCTTGCATCCAGTAATTGTTAATTAAATCATTAATTTGACTTAATTAAACATTTTTCATGCTAACAAAGCAAGCCCAGTTTGAAAAATATTTGATTTTATAGTTCTACTACTACATATTTGGAATCTATTTGATATGAGGGGCAAAACGATTTCTTCTGAGACAGAGATTAAATAAATTTTTAAGCTGTATTCATGTGTCATTGGGTTCAGTGCAACATCTGTCTTGGGCTCCCCTGTCTCAACTTTTTGGAAGTGTTTAGGAAGGATTGGATTTAGTTCTGTAAATGTTTGATAGAATTCAGCAGGGAAACCATCTTGTCCTGAGCTTTTTGCTGATGACTTTTAATTACTGGTTGAATCTCCTTACTTGTTATTGGTCTGTAAAGATTTCTAATTTATTTGTGATTCAGTCCTGATAGGTTATATGTTTCTAGGAATTCATCCATTTCATCTGAGTTCTCCAAATGATTGGTTTATAATTGTTGATGCTAGTCCTTTGTATTTATTGGTTATCAGTTGTAATGTCTCCTCTTCCATTTCTGATTTGATCTATTTATTTGATACTTCTGTCTTTTTTCGTATTTAGTCTAGCTAAAAATTGGTCAATTTTTTTTTTTTGGCTTTTTAAAAAACCAACTTCGCTTCATTGATGTTTTCTATTCTGTATTTTCTTATTTCTGTTCTGGCCTTTATTATTTTCTTTCTTCTGCTAACTTTGGGCTTAGTTAGTTCTTTCTCAATTTCCTTGTGTATAATATTTGGTTGTCTATTTGAGTTTTTTTTTTTTTTTTTTTTTTCTTCCTGTTTTGATGTAGGCATTTGCTGCTATAAACTTCCCTCTTAGAACTGTTTTTGCTGTATCCCATAAGTTTTGGTATGTTGTTTTCATTTTTATTTGTCCTAAGCTATTTCAAAATTTCTCCTTTAATTTCTTTTTGGAGCCAGTAGTTGCTCAGGAGAATATTGTTTAATTTCCACACATTTGTTAACTTTTTCCATGATTTCTTCTTTTATTGATGTCTAGTTTCATATAATTGTGGTCAGAAAATAATTTTGTATAATTTTGATCTTATTAAACTTGTCAAAACCAGTTTTGTGGCCTAACATATAGTGTATCCTGAAGAATATTCTGTGTACATTTGAAAAGAATGTATTCTGTTGGGTGGAGTCCTCCATCTATGTCTGTTAAGTCTATCTGGTCTAAAGTGTAGATGAAGTCCCATGATTCCTTATTGGTTTTCTGTCTGGATAATCTGTCTATTGTTGAAAGTAGGGTATTAAAATCCCCTGCTATTATTGTGTTCTAGTCTATGTCTTCTAGATCTCTTAATGTCACTTTTAATATTTAGGTGCTCTGATGTTAGGTGCGTGTATACTGGTAATTGTTAAATTCTCTTGATGAATATATGCCTTTATCACTATATAATAACCTTTGTTGTCTCTTTTTAAAGTTTTTGACCTAAAATATATTGTCTGGAATAAAAATATCTACCCTTGTCCTCTTTTGGCTTCCATTTACATGGAATGTCTTTTCTCATCCCTTCACTTTTAGTCTATGAGTGTCCTTTAATATGAAGTGAGTTTCTTGTAGACAGCATGTAGCTGGGTCTTGTTTTCTTAATCCGTTCAGTCCTTTATGCCTTTTGATTGGATAATTTAATTAATTTACATTCAAAGTAATTACTGATATGTGAGGACTTACTGCTGCCATTTTGTTGTTTTCTGGTTGTTGTATAAATCCTTTATTACTTTCTTGCTCTATTGCTTTCTTTCTTTGTGGCTTGATGACTTTCTTTAGTGATATATTTTATTTATTTTCTTTTTATCTTTTGCATATCAATTATAGTATTTTTGCATTTTGTTTACCCTGAAGCTTACATAAATCATCTTATACATATAACTGCCTATTTTAACCAGATAAAACTTAACTTTGATTGCATACACAAACTCTATATTTTTATTCCCCTTCTTCCCAGGTTTTATTGTTTTTGATGTCACAATTTACATTTTTAAATAATTTGTATTTCTTAACAAATTATCGTTATGTTAGTTGTTTTTAATAGTTTTTTCTTTTAGCCTTTATAGTAGAGAGATAATTGATTTACCCATCACCATTATTGTATTAAAATATTTTGTATTTGACAATATTAATCATTTTTGGTACTATTTAAACCTGTCTTTAGACCTTAATTTTCATCACGTATCAGCTTTCTTCAGCATGAATAACTTCTTTTACCATTTCTGTTCATACTGGTACACTGGCATTCTCAGCTTTCATTTAACTGTGAAAGAGTCTTTAGTTCAAATTCATTTTTGAAGAATATTTTCACTGAATAAAGAACTATAGGTTGATGGTCATTAGAAGTGTCATTCCACTTTCTTTTGTCTTGTACTGTTTTTGGTGAGAAGAAAGCATTCCTACTGTGATCATTGCTCTCCATGTGACATTTTCCTTTTGGCCGCTTTAAAAATATTTTACCCATTGTTTTAGTGATTTGCTTATGATTTTCTAAGTTTGGATTTTTGTGCATTTGTCCTCTTTGGGGTACCTAGAGCTTTGTGGATTTGAGTTTAAAATTTCTATCAAATTTGAATTTGTGGCTTTAAATGTTATATGAAATTTGGAAAATATTGTCACTCTTATTTTTTCAGTTTCTTTCTTTTCATTCTCTCTTGCTTCTTTTTCTGAAAGTCCAGTAAAATGGAAGTAATACCACTTAATAATATCTCACTGATCATTCATTGTTCAATCTTTTTAAATGCTTTCTTCTCTCTAAATTTTATTTTGGATAATTTCTATGTATATATCTTCAAGTTCCTGTTCTGTTCTTTAACAATACTATTCTTTTGTTAGGTCAGTCTAATATATTTTTATGTTAAATATTTTTAAAAGCTCTGCTCTCTATTTAGTTTATTTAAATTTTCTGTCTGGCTTCTTTCTTTCTTTCTTTTTTTTTTTTTTTTGTTGAGATGGAGTTTCGAGCTTGTCACCCAGGCTAGAGTGTAGAGTAGTGCCATTGCAGCTCACTGCAACCTCTGCCTCCCGGGTTCAAGCGATTCTCTTGCCTCAGCTTCCCTAGTAGCTGGGACTACAGGTGCGCACCAGCACGACTGGCTAATTTTTGTATTTTTAGTAGAGACGGGGTTTCGCCATGTTGACCAGGCTTGTCTCGAACTCCTGACTTCCAGTGATTGGCCCACCTCGGCCTCTCAAAGTGCTGGGATTACAGGCGAGAGCCACTGTGCCTGGCCCTGTCTGCTTACTTCTTATTCCATACTTTTCTCTAAATCCTTGAATATATTATTTTACAGATCTTGTTTGCTAATTCTCATTTTTGGGTCGCATGGAAGTCATTTTAAGTTGACTTCTTTTCTGAATTTGGCCCGCATTTTCTTGTTTCTTTGCATGTTTAGTAACCTTTGGTTGAATGTATAATATTGTGTCTTGAACAGTAAGGATTGGGAATTCTGCTACTTTATTTTCTACAGACAGTAAGATATTCTATGTCTTACTGCTTAAGTGAGATGGAAACTAGTCCAATTTTCACTGTTAAGTTGATCTGTAACTGGACTCTAGCTCTAAGGTTGGGCTCATTTTTTATTATCCCAGCCTATAACCTGGAGCACTGCCACTGAGACTTGATTTTACCCATGATGACACCTAGATGGTGATGTCATCAATGCAACTGCCACTGTCACTGCTGTCACTATCTCTATTATTTAATTTTAGAAACTATTGTCCTCCAGCTTTGACAGAAAAAAAAGTTTATTGTAACAACTGAAAATCAATAAACATTATTTATATTATTATAATTATTTAAATTTTATTTATTAGAGGCAAATACAAAGTTTTCATTTTCTTTTTTTTCTATATGAACCATAAGTCACTTGAAAGACAGTGTTTCTAGCATCCTTTCTTATGCTCCTAAGTTTCTCATAATCAAACCATAGTTTAGTCTGCTTCATATTTGGACCACATCTCATTGACAGCACTGTGTGTTTGCTTGTATCTTTCTCTAAAGTTTTCTATTAAATGTATTATTATTGAAAGAATTATAGGCCTTCTTTCAAAAAATGATACTCTTAATATCTGCTAGTAACTTACTTTTTACTTATTGAAATTAATTTTGTCTTCATACATGTATTTAATTTGGAGCCATCTGCCTTTTTTAAATGCAGAGTTTTGTTTGTTTGTTTGTGTGTGTGTTGTGTGTGTGTTTTTTCTGGGCTTGCTGTTTAGCTATCATACTGTCCATCCTATTCCTATGGAATCTTGAGTTAGTGTCACCATTTCTAGTATCCTACATATTTCTTTCACTTGATCTCTCTCTCATTTTGTTAAAGTACATCGTTATGTAACTTCCACAGAAATGTTGCATGGCATTTCCTATGTGATTGAGAAAGCTTTTATTTTGCCCTCAAGCTTGATTGCATGTTTGGATTAATATTCCATTTTAGATTTACAATAATTGTCTTTCATAACAGAAGAATTTGCTATTTCATCTTTTACTAATGTCTATTGTTGTTTCTATTTTTAAAAACACTAAAGTCCAATTTTTCTTCCTTTGTAGAAAACTTTTTATTTGTTTGAAGGCTCTTAAGACCTTCTCTTTATCATTGATAATTTACCCTCAGTGGTACCTTTGTTGAGACTTTTTAAATATTTTGACATTGTTTTGAAATTACATAGGTAATAAAAGCATTATCCTTACAGGAAAACAAAATAACACAGAGAAGTCATCTTTCTCTCCTAGTCAATCCTACTACTGTCTACCTGCTCCTTCTAACCCTATTCCATGAAAATGTTTACATACATTTACATGTACATAGAATGTACATGGTATTGTTTCTACATCTATTTGGATGTGTGTTTGCTTTTGTAAACATTATCATATTGTAGGTGTTTTTCTGCAAGTTGTCTCTGTCTCTCAAAACCATGACTGGTGATATGATTTGGCTCTGTGTTCCCATCCAAATCTCATCTTCAATTGTAATTGCCACTTGTTGAAGGAGGGACCTGGTGGAGGGTGATTGGATCACAGGGGCAGTTTCACCCATGCTGTTCTTGTGATAGTGAGTTTGTTCTCATGAGAACTGATGGTTTTAAAAGTGTGACACTTCCCCTCTCTCACTTTCTCCTGCCGCCATGCACGGCCTGCCTTGCTTCCCCTTCTGCCATAATTGTTAGGTTTCCTGAGGCTTCCTCAGTCATGCAGAACTGTGAGTCAATTAAACCACTTTTGCTTATAAATTATCAAGTCTCAGGTAGTACCTTTGTAGCAGCGTGAGAATGGACTAACACAACTGAGATTTATATTATTTCATCTTATCTAACAAATTTATTTTTACTGTTGCATATATTTTTATATCTGTATTGGGTATTTGTATGTTATTTTTGTGAATTATTTGTTTTTTTGCTATAAATCTATTGGTTTATTTGTGTTTTACTTTTAATTCTTAGAAGTTATGTGTATATTCTAATTACCAGTCCTTTTCCTGTTATACAAATTGTTAATATTTCTTCTAGTAAATTCCTTAAAAAAATGTTTTTGGTGTTTTCTTTCTTGTGGAAGATTTTAGTTTTTATGTTACCAAATTCATTAGCTTTTTCCTTCATGATTTTTTCTTTGCATTTGATTTAAGGCCTATCAGGTCCTAAGGGATTAAGATATTCTTCTATATTCACTTTAAATATTTTGTAGTTTTCTCCACATTTATGCTTATAATTTATTTGAAATCAGCTTTTGTGAATTCCATGAAACAGAAATCTAGCTTTATCTTCCCTATAGACTGCCAGTTGTTCCTGGGATTGTCTTGAATAGTTATCTGTCCTCTACTGGTTTTGGATGATGAATCTATCATATTAAAGGTTTTTGAATACATTTTAAATGTATTTTCATATATATTTATGAGTTGGGTTTGGGGTTCTTTACTTAGTTGTTCTTAACTTGTAACCAAAATAGCAATATACCAATTACCATAGTTATATACTATGTCCTGATATTTGGCAAGAAAGCAACCATCCTTTTGAGCCCCTTTTTCTTTTAAATTTCTTGCCTATTCTTGCAAATTTAACCTCTCATATGAATTTAGAATTGAGTGTAAGACTACCTGAAATATTCTGTTGAAATATTGATTGTAATTTAGATGAATTTACAGATTAATTTGTGAAAAGTTGACAACTCAACAGTTTTGAGTCCTCCTACCCAGGAGTATGAACTATTCCAGTGTTCAAGTTTTATTTTATATCATTCAACAAAATTTTATAATTTTCCCCATGAGTGATTTAGACACTTCTGTTTTTTAATTTTTGTTTCTACTGTGAATAGGTTCTTTTTTCTACTGCATTTTCTAATTGTTATGACAAATATGCAGGGCTTTGATTTTGTATGTTGATCTGAATATTGCCTACGTGCTTAATTACCTGATTTTAAAAATATTTTGGCTGGCGTGGTGGCTCACGCCTATAATCCCAGCACTTTGGGAGGCAGAGGCAGGTGGATCAGGAGTTCAAGACTAGCCTGACCAACATGATGAAACCCCGTCTCTACTAAAAATACAAAAATTAGTCAGGCATGGTAACGCACCCTTGTAATCTCAGCTATTCAGGAGGCTGAGGCAGGAGAATCACTTGAACCTGGGAGGTGGAGGTTGCAGTGAGTGGAAATTGTACCACTGTACTCCAGTCTGGGTGACAGAGCAAGACTCCATCTCAAAAAAAAAAAAAAAAAAAAAAAAAAAAAAATTCAAGAGGTAGCTTTATTGATTTTTATAAATGGACGATCATGTCATCCATCAGCAATGATAGTTTTGTCTCTTCTAAACTTCGTTTTATATCTTCTACTTTTTTCTTAATTGACTAGAAACTTCAGTGCAGCTTTCAACAGTATCTACAATAGCAGAAAACATGTGCTGTGCTTGGTTTTAAAGAAATGCCTCAAAGGCTTACCCTTACATACAACTTTTGCTGTAGTTTTCCAATGAATATTCTCTATTCTTTATTCAGTTAAGAAAACGTACATACACACATATATGGATACACACATACAATGTAGATCAAAATGCTAAGTATAACTTTATTCTAAGAGGTGGGATTATGATTGTTTTAGTTATTTTTCTTTATTTGCATTTAAAAAGGTTTTTGAAGAAGATTTACTACTTTTGTAAAATAAAATGCTATTCTGGATAAAAGAAAATTATGTAAAATGTGTATTATTCATCCTAAGCCACCAGAAAAGGCCCAGTTCTCAATGGTATAGTCCATCTTTATTTCCTTTATGATAAGATTTCCCAAAGTTTGTTCCTCAGGCTGTTATTTATTATGCTTTGTAAAAAAAATTTGTCATCTAATACATGTGGAGTAAAGCAAAGTTAAACATGTTTTCTTTAATCCAAGATTTCTTGAAATCTTTAATATACAAATGTGAAGGGTGAAGCTCCAACAAGAGAAAACAGAATCTGGCATATTTTTCAGGAGCATCTTTTAACCAGTGTGTCATTCTTCTCCATTATTCAGTGGACTCTTCATGTTGTTGCTGTTTGTAAAACAAAACAAAACTCAGTGCTATATGTGTCTACTTGAGCACAGTTTACTTCAGAAACACTTATGTAATAAAGACTTGTATGAACAGCTCTCTGTAGGGAGCTTTATACTTACTTGTCTTAGAAAGCAAACCAAGTAAGCCAAAAAATTAGTCAATTTTGTTCTGCCCTCTAGAGCATTGGATTAGATGGAGAGGATAAAGAACAAGTTTTTATTGTGTTGAAAAAATGAGTGACTCTCAAGGAATTTTCATTCTACCGAGACATGTGCCAAGTGTCTTCCTCTTGATTCTAGGGTATGAGACCACTAAGAGCAGTATTTCCTTTTAGCAAATGAGGAAACAGAGACACAGATGAATTGGTGATGAGTCCAAGTTCATGCAAATTGGAATGTCAGTTGGGAACAGAACAGATTCATTTGACTACATTTCCAGCACTGTATTTAATTGACCTAACTTCCTTTCTTACAAAGTAGATATAAATAAGAGATTAACTGTTGGGAAGGGAAAAGTGAGGGAGTAGGAGCTAAGTATTTTGGAAAATCAAAATAATTTAATTGGATCCCAGATGAATTAAGATGTGTGGGAGTCCAAATTATACCCCAAATACCAAGCCTGCATAAGGCTAATTTAAAAATAATTTAAATGAACAAAATAGAATGCCTGTCTCATGCTAATAAAAGGAATGCAAAAATTCACAATAAATATGCTGAAAATAACCTTATTCATATCAAACCACAATTATTAAACTTTGATTTCAACAAGGTAGGTAAATTTGAAATCTATTCAAAGTGTAAAAAAGACAGACGTATATACCTCATTTGAAATATGGTATAGGTATTACTGAACCACAGAGTAAATCTCTTGGGTTGGTTCATTTTAAGGACCAACATATTTCTAAAGGTGACACTTGTTTTTGCCAACCAATGGGTGTGTACACATAAAATGGCCTCTAGAGTCTGCAGAATTACCTGTGCTACCTTCTCTTTGTAAAACCTGAATGCAGAGGGAGAAGGTCCAGTTCTCTTTTTGATTTCTCCTTTCCTTTCTCTGCTTCTTTCCCAAGATTTGAAGGGTCTTCCTTATGACCTCTAAGAGCTCGGTGAACAATTCTTTTTCTCTTCTTTCTTTCTCTCTTTTTTTTCTTTTTTTGAGACAGATTCTCACTCTGTCACCCAAGCTGGAGGGCAGTGGCCCAGTCTCAGTTCACTGCAACCTCCACCTCCTGGGTTCAAGCAATTCTCCTGCCTCAGCCTCCTGAGTAGCTGGTACTACAGGCGTGTGCCACCATGCCCGGCTAATTTTCGTGTTCAGTAGAGACAGAGTTTCACCATGTTGGCCAGGCTGGTCTCAAACTCTTGACCTCAAGTGATCGACCCACCTTACCCTACCAAAGTGCTAGGATTACAGGTGTGAGTCACTGTGTCTGGCCTCTTCTTTCTCTTTAAAGTATCTGTAATACAATGTTACTGTTTGCTCCTTTCTTGGGAGGAGCTAGTACTAAAGAGTATAGTCTTGAGCAAGTTGCTGTGCACTGCAAATTCTCCATAGTAATAGCTGACTTTTGTGATTATAGTAAGTGAATGACACATGGAATTGAAGCCAGTATATGATTTTGATGTTTATCTGGGAGTGAAAGAGGAAAAATCAGGACAAAGCAAAAGAATGCTTTGTTTTCCCTCATGATTCCTGGGTTTCTTGCTCTGATAGTCAGATGTTCTGACCTTCTTTATGTACAGGATTTTTACAGATTAATTGCTCTAGCATTCTCTAGTTGAGAAGTTGATCTACTTCTGAGTATGTCAAAGCATCTAGCTACTTATTCCACCTTTTTTTTTTTTTTTTTTTTTTGAGACAAGGTCTCACTCTATCCCCAGGCTGGAGTCCAGTGGTGTGATCATAGCTTACTGCAGCCTCCAACCCCTGGGCTGAAGTTGTGTCCGGAATTGGTGGGTTGTTGGTTTCACTGACTTCAAGAATGAAGCCACCGACCCTTGCAGTGAGTGTTACAGTTCTTAAAGATGGTAGTCCGGAGTTTGTTCCTTCAGATGTTCAGATGTGTCTGCAGTTTCTTCCTTCTGGTTGGTTCATGGTCTCGCTGACTTCAGGAGTGAAGCTGTAGACCTTCGTGGTGAGTGTTACAGCTCATAAAAGTGCCGTGGACCCAAGGAGTGAGCAGCAGCAGATTTATTGTAAAGACCGAAAGAACAAAACTTCCACAGTGTGGAAGGGGACCCCAGTGGGTTGCCACTGATGGTTCTGGCAGCCTGCTTTTATTCTCTTATCTGACCCCACCCACATCCTGCTGATTGATCCATTTTACAGAGAGCTAATTGGTCCATTTTACAGAGAGCTGATTGGTCCATTTTGACAAGGTGTTGATTGGTATATTTACAATCCCTGAGCTAGACACAGAGTGCTGATTGGTGTATTTACAATCCTCTAGCTAGACATAAACCTTCTCCAAGTCCTCACCAGATTAACTAGACACAGAGTGCTGATTGGTGTATTTACAAACCTTGAGCTAGACACAGAGTACTGATTGGTGCATCCACAATCCCTTAACTAGACATAAAGGTTTTCCAAGTCCCTACTTGACTCAGGAGCCCAGCTGGCTTCACCTAGTTGACCCAGCACCCAGGCTGCAGGCGGAGCTGCCTGCCAGTCCTGCATGGTGTGCCCACACTCCTCAGCCCTGGGGCAGTTGATGGGACCCAGCGCCTTGGCGCAGGGGGCGGTGCTCTTCAGGGAAGCTCCTGCTTGGAAGGGGCCCATGGGGGCGGAGGGGTGGGGGAGGAGGCTTGGGCATGGCGGGCTGCAGGTCCCTAGCCCTGCCCAGCAGGGAAGCAACTGAGGCAAGGTGAGAATTCAAGCACAGCGCCGGCGGGCTGGCACTGCTGGGGGACCCAGGGCACCCTCTGCAGCTGCTGGCCGGGTGCTAAACTCCTCACTGCCAGGGGCCGGGGGCACTGGCTGGCCGCTCCCAGTGCCGGGCCCACCGAGCCCACGCCTATCTGGAACTCCTGCTGGCCTGCCAGCCAGCATGGCGCACAGCCCTGGTTCCCGCCCTGCCTCTCCCTCCACACCTCCCTGCAAGCAGAGGGAGGCAGCTCTGGCCTTGGCCAGCCCAGAGAGGGGTTCCCACAGTGTTGTGGTGGTCTGAAGGGTTCCTCAAGCGCTGCCAGAGTGGATGCCAAGGCCGAGGAGGCCCTGAGAGCCAGGGCTGCTAGCATGTTGTCACCTCTCAGTGACCCTTTCACCTCAGTCTCCCAAGTAGCTGAGATTACAGGTACACACCACCATACCTTGCTAATTTTTATATTTTTGTAGAGATAGGGGTCTAGCTATGTTGCCCAGTCTTGTCTCAAACTCCCGACCTCAAGTGATCCACTTTCCTCAGCTTCCCAAAGTGCTGGGATTACAGATGTGAGCCACTGTACCCTGCCCTATATCACGTTTTTTGAGATAGAGTCTTGCTCTGTCACCCAGGCTAGAGTGGAGTGGTGGGATCTTGGCTTAGTTCAACCTTTGTCTCCCATGCTCAAGCAATCCTCCTGCCTCAGCCTCTTAAATGCCTGAGACCACAGACGTGTGCCACCATACCCGGCTAATTGTTTTGTAGTTTTGGTAGACAGTTTTCACCATATTGCCCAGACTAGTTTTGAACTCCTGAGCTCAAGCAATCTGCCTGCCTCAGCCTCTCAAAGTGCTGGGATTATAGGCATGAGCCACTACGCCTGGCCTCTATATCATTCTTGATGCTGAAATGGACTCCCCTGTGTCTTCAACAATTGAATGTCACCTGAGAAGGCTCAGACTGGGCTTCAAAAAGAAAACCCATTAGAGAGAGTGACTGGGAGAAGGATTGAGGGGAGATTTAAAGCACTGACCCCATTCTTTCCTTGGGCACGTGGTAGGGTTAGTGAGTAAACAAGGAAGTGGATAAGAATAAGGACACTTTGTAACCCTTAGCTCCTGAAAGTGCAGGATATAGGATGACCTGCCTCAGAAACAACTTCAGTTTCTAATTAAGGAACCTGGCAGAGTTGTTTCCTTGCCTGCTGAGTTCCTTTTCTCTCTTCCCTCAGTGAATTCCGAGAATGATTTGCTTGGCTGAAATAAAAGGAACATTTTAATATTTGTTTATGTTGACTGTCTGACTTTTATGCCCAATGAACTTTTGACACTGTAGTAATTATTCATATCATTATGTATGAATTGGATTAACGTTGTTTTAAATTACATGTAATAATTGTTCTGGGCTTTATTTAAATGAAATTAATGATATTTCTTATCAAATATGATCATTTTACATTTAAAATTTTGAGGAAATTTGAGAAGTTGGTAATAGTTAAAATTATTTCAATAAAATTCTGAGTACAACTATGACTAAAGCAATTCATTCACTTACTCAGTGAGCACTTATTCAATACCTGGCACTGTTTTACTGTTTTAGGAGATAACAACACAGAGGTGAAAGCCATGGATCGACCTTCTAGAAGCTAACAGTTTAGGATGGGAAACAAATAAATACAGACAGTTGTTATAACAATATGACAGGTACTAGAAAGGTGTGTATTAGGGGACTCTCATCCACACCAAGGGGCAGGACTTGGCAAGATCAGGGAGGCTTCCTAAGTAAATGACACGGGAGCTGAATCTGAGGTGACTTGTAGGAGTTAAGCTGGTAGAGAAATGGGGAAAGGGAGATCTAGGCAAGGGAAGAGCATCAACGAAGGCCTAGAAGCAAGAACTTCTAGGTACAGTTAGAGAACTCCATGAGGTTCAGTGTGTTGACAGATTAGTACATGGTGATAAGAGTGGCAGAGACAGGCAGCAGCCACATCACAGAGGGCTTTGGATGTCTCACCCTTAGTAGGAAAGAACAATCCATGTACCAGGCATTTCTGTTTCTTGACCAGTTGCTGGTTTGTTATGTAATGTCTTTTCATTGCGGAAAGTGTTAATATTTACTGAGCTTTAACTGTGTGCCTACAGTTACGCCATGCCCTGTGAGGAATATGTTTTCTGTAAGGAGGTCTCAAATGAAGTTATTACCTGATGTTGTTTTTTAGATGCATGATGTAAAATTTAAGAAACTACAGCTACTAACGTGTAAACATAATTCCCCCTATCACATGTTGCATATTTTAAAGAAAAATCTGTCTATCTATCAATTGAAATACATCGAGGGGTTTTTATTGAAATTGATCAGGGTCTTTCCAATATGAAGCAGGTATGAAACATTTAGTTCTTGTAGTTCTGCTTTTCAGTTAGTCAGCATATAGAGTCTCCAAAGTACAGGAGGAAAGACAGGAGATTTAAAAATCTCCAAAGATACACGTTTTATGGAGTCTCCAAGATGGACTGAGAGGCTCATAAATTAGGAAGAGATGATCTTTTAATGCTGACCCGTGGTGAAGAGGCAACATCTCTCACTTGATAGGTTCCACTTTACATCCTGGTTCTGCTTTTGATTTTGGCGGTAGGGCAATCTAGTAATCACTCTGCTGGATACCATCCACCTGGAAACTATTCTGCTAGCCTAAAGAGTTGGAGAAGTCTCACCCTAGTTGTGAAATTCCTGATATTGATATTCTATAACATCGTTGGCTGATTGTTTATTGAGAAGCTACTTTACAACAGTTGCTTTGTATATGTTATTTTTAAACTTCATAACAGCATTACACAAACCTTAATTTACAGATTAAGAAACCATGGCTGTGAAAAGCTAAGTAATGGTCTGTCTGATTCTAAAGCCATGCTTCTCTTATACCACATGTATTCTGACAAGGAAAGTTGATTCTATACAGGTCAGGTGGCTCCTTCTTTACCGTATTAAAGGGTTTGTGGGATTTTTCTCCTTTAAGTAACTACTTTTTTGAGATATGATTCACATATCCTAGCATTCACCTTTTTAAAGTGTATAGTTGAGTGGCGTTTAGTATATTGACAAGATTGTGTAACCATTACCACTATCTAATTTAAGAACATTATCACCCCCAAAAGAAACCTCATACCCGTTAGCAGTCATTCCCCATTCCCTTTCATCCCCCTGCTCCTGGAAGCCACTAACTTGCTTTTCTGTCTCTGTGGATTTACCTATTTGGGGCATGTTATAGAACTTAAATCATACAGTATGTGGCCTTTTGTGTCTGATGTTTTTCCTAATTACGATGTTTTCAAGGTCCATCCATGTTGTAGCATGTATCAGTACTTCATTTTTTTCTTATGGCTAAATAATATTCCCTTGTATGGGTATACCACATATTTGTTTATTGCCTCAATAAACAAATTGATTATTGTTGATGGACATTTCAGTTGTTTCCACATTTTGGCTATTTTGAATAATGCTATGTCTTTGTGGTTTAAGACTGCACTGGGAGTACCTAGGATACAACACGTTTTATTGTAATTACCTACTGTTTTGTCTTCTTCTCTTGAGGTTCTGTAAGCTCTGTAAGTGCAAGAAGTGTATTTGTTTTGTTGGTCATTGGATCAAATGCAATATGTCCTGCAAGGAATGTATGAATGAATAAATTAAGGAAGGCAGTTCTGTAGCTCTAGGTGAGGACTTTGAACTGCTCGTCTAGTTTGCCTTGCATCACTTAACTGAGGACTGTATCTCTCACTCTTAAGAGTGTGTCTTTCAGGGTGAAGATAATGCTGTAGATTTTCCCTGACATTTTTGATTGTTGGGAGAGTGGAGGTTACATTGATATAGCAGCCTTATAATTTGTTTGGTTGAGTTGAGTGTTATCACCTATCAACAAAAGTCAGAGGAAAGCTAAATTTGTTTTGACAGCTTGTGCTGGGAGCATTTGGGACATTTATTAGTAAGGGAAGTAGACCATGATCCCAAGTTTGTCTGCTGTCTTGCCCATTAAACTTGCCTGCTTGGGCATGTGTCACTATCCCACAATGGGATTCTTCCCACTGGGGACACTGGAAAAAATCCATCAATGTTAAATTACTTTTTTCCTTTTCCTCTTTCACCCATTCTTTGCCTAACTCTTCCTTGCTGTTCTCTGAACTCATTCAGGAAGATTTTCTGAGTTTAGTGAAAAATGCTGTGTAACTTCTCAATTCTCTCTTGTAAAAATAAGAGGATTTAATCAGAGCACAGTCATCCTATGTATTTGTTACTTCAAATAAAGCCTTGGATGTTGGGGCATGCCTTTCTTGTGGGGCACTTTGCTCAATTGCTTGTATCTATTTCTCTGTCTTGAACCTAGCAAGAGCACCTGAGAAATGCTGGGCACTGAGGAGGCCTGTGATGGCAACTCAGAACGTGGCAAGTGCTCTGGCAGCCTTTGCATTCCCCCTCCCTCCTGCATCTGCCTACTCCTTAGCCTAGTGAGAATGACAGGAAGAGGGAAAGGAGCTGCCAGGTTTCCTGTATGCATGTCTGTGGGAGGGAGACGAAGAGGGCTGGCAGCCACGAACTAAGTGGGCTCCATTCCATCTATCTTTCCTGATTAAAGTGAAGCAGATTCAGGCTGCTGCCTATGAGCTGTGGTGGGAGCCATAGCTCAGAGATAATTCCTGGAATGACTGTTCTAGATGTTGCACCCATTTCTACCCCTGAAGCAACTTACAGACTGAGGGGGTTGAGAAGTCTAGAGCTGTTTGTAGTATATCCATGGTATTTGGATGATAAACTTCAAATAAAATACTGTGAAAATATAAATAAAGATGTCCTTAAAAGTCTAACGTGTTTTTGGTGTGGCATCCCATAACTTCAATTTTTATGCCATTTTATTGCTGTTGATATATCTCATTTGGGGAAATATGAGTTTAGCTTCCAAGTAGTTGTCATTAAAGGCTCTGATGTAAAGATCCAAGGAATGTATTAATTCTGTGTCTGATGATTGCAAGTATTCTAGATCCTTCTGGATGGTTCCATAAACATCCTTTTTAATATGAATTCCTGCTTTCTCTGTCTAGTCTAGAGGAGGACTGCCAAAAATCTGGGGAGCAATCACTGTGACACTAAAATGGGTCTGGGCCTCCATGGTAAAATTTCTAGGTCCCAATTTCCCACCCGCCCCTTGCACACCTAGCAGCATCCTGGCATAGTTTATCAGTTTTTCTTGGAACAAATAACATTTTGCTGCATGTACCAGTGTTAATCTCTGCTCAGCCATAGAGAATGTTTGTGGCTGCAACCCTTTGGGGCTGGTTTCATAAAGATGTTGCTGCCATGTACGGGAGAATCACGGCTCTCCCTGTTGCTGTGAGTGATGGACCTGTGTTCTCTCAGTCATTGCTGTTCCTTCCACAGTCACTTTAAGAGCTGTCGAAGCAACAAAGGGTGCACCAACAAATTTTTGTTTCTATTTTCTCCTCCATTACTCAGAGGTCTTCTATTGTTATAACTTTTTTTTCTTAAATTAAACTTTTAAATCTGGCTCCCTGTTTCTTGAGAAATTTGAAATAGATTCTCGAGGAATGTATCAAAGGATATTTCAGAAGTATTCTATGTTGCTTCTTAAAGTCATCTTCTCTAGTAATTAGGGTGCCAGGATAGGTAGCAGATGCTTCAGTTCTTTCATGTATCAGTGTAAATTCACTTATCTTTTAAAAATGACCTAATATCTCACATTGGGCACATTGCGCTCCTTAGTACTGTTCTTCCTAAGGTGGGGAGGAAAGACTACTGGGTGCTCATAAACAGGATTGTCACGGCTTTGCTTGGGATGTTAGTCAGGATAAACTATTTTATGTTACTGTAATAACCAAAAAGTCTTAGTGCCTTAAAACAAAAGAAGGTTATTTCTTGTTCATATTATGTTCCCCAAAATAATTGCATTGTAGTTATTTTGAGGCTGAGACTGATAGAGACTTCATCTCAAAATAATGTTCAGGGCTTGCTGTGCTAGTGGAAAAGAACAGGTGAACACAACTCTTAAATATTTCTATCAGAAAGTGACACAAGTCACCTCTGTTCACTTTCTTCAGTCAAAGTAAGTCACGTGGCTGTGCATGACTTCAAAGGGAAGAGGGCCGGTAATCTTGGCGAATTCTGGAAGTGAGAGGATGGCGGCATAGTCAGCAAGTAATTTGAAAAGAATTTTGAGTGGGTTTAAAGGCATACGTGATAAGCCCAGAATGTTCACAACTGATTTTCTGCTTATAGCATTTATTGTTTCTTTCAAGGGAACCAAAGGAAAAAAATCAATAACAATACATTCTGTAACTAAATGATACTCTCACGTGAGTCAAGTGAATTGGGGGCTCACTTCTTACTGAGAGTGTGAAATGCCATAGGAGTGGCTGGAGTGATAGAACTGAGCCAGTAAGGACACTCTGCCTTGCGCCTCACATTCTGCTGCCATCGAGGGACTACCAGAGAGTGCGGGAATCACTGAATGCACTCGAGGTCCTGTGTGCTGCGTCTGCCTGGTGAGCGTGCACCATCTGCCCGTAGGAATGACAGTGCTGTCTGTGGGTTTGAAGCAGGAGTCTGTGGTGAACATGAAGCCAATACACAGCCATTTAGGCAGTGAGTTCGTGAGAGTTGTATGACGCATCTTCTGTAACTTGCTTTGAGTAAAACCAAAACATAAGAAAGATACTTCTTAAATTGGATAGAATTTTCAACCTTTGCCTTATACTTCTCTAAGCACTTTTATTATTGTAAGCTATCTCATTTGGTGTTTTAAAAGTATAATAATCAGTTTTAGCTTCTTTGCCTGCTTCATCTGCTTGACACTTACCATCATCTAACATTCTAAATATTTTACTTATTAATTGTCTCTCTTACCCCCTATAATTCAACCTCCTTAAGGACATTTTTACTCAATTATTATATCTTCAGGACTGGGAACAGTGCCTGACATAGGGTAGGCCCTCCTCAAGTATTTATTAAAGAAATGAATGAGTAATTGTAATATTTATTGAAGCTAGTTTCACAGCTCAGTGATGACTTAAAAACGTAAGTTGACTTATTATTACATCATCCTGTGTTAAAAACTTACAAATTATGGAAAGTAGTTTTCCACTTTACCTTCTTTCATGATTTGATATTTTTCGAGCACTCACAAGGTGCCAGGCATTGTTTACAACAGTGAGTAAAACAAAGGTCCCTGACCTCGTGCAGCTTTAGATTCCCAAGGGTTGGAGGCAGAAGGAGAGAATACATATAACACATACATTATATAATTTGGAAAGGGATAAATGCTAATACATAAAATAGAAAACTAGAGTAGGTGAAGGAGGTTGGAAGTGCACGAGGTGGGGAGGAGTGGAGGCATTGATTTGAGTGGTCAGGAGAAGCCTCATAGACTAGGTGAGATTCAGAGGTAAGAGAGGTAGCCTGTGGACAGGGTGGGGGTGAAGTGAGTTGGGGTAGGGGGAAGTTCTAGGGAGCTGTGATGGCTGGCGATGTGACTGGGGCTAAGGGAGGAGGCTGGAAAAATACAGAGGAGGCCAGTGTGTCTGATAATGAGAAGGGAGGGGTATAAAGTAGCAGGAGAGGGGCTCTGATAGGGCCTCCTAAGTCACCCTAAGTACTTTAGCTTTTATTCTGAGTGAAGTGTGATATTTTTACAGGATTTTGAATGGAGGAATAACAGGATTTGACATAGGTAAATATCCTTCTGGTGGCAATGTTAAGAATAATTGGTGACACCATAGCTGAATCCAAGCTAGAGACAATGGTGGCTTACACAGAGACGGTGGTGGAAACAGTGAGAAGTGGTCAGATTCTGCAAATGTATCCTAAACTCATGTCTGGTAGCTGCTTCCTGCCCTGCTGTGGTGTAGGCAGGGCTACATTTCGACACACAGTGAAGCCTTCAGTCTGCTTTCCATTCTCAACTCCTCTCCTGGCACTCTCCACCCTCCCCAGAGGAAAACCCTTCCCCTCTTCTATTTGTGTCATGTCCCCTTGTACCTCCTTCTGTATCAAACCACAGCACTTAGTGAAGGATTATGGTTTGAAGCTAATTTATATTTTCAGCCTTTACTACCTAAATTGTTTAATATAAAATGCATGTTCTTTCTTTTTCAAGCCATTTTAGCCATCATGTGCATGAAAGGAGGAGTAGAGCCTTAGAGTCCAACTGTCCTGGTTTTATTGACTAATGTCTCTTATTTATTCATTTATTTATGAGACGGAGTCTCACTCTATCACCCGACTGGAGTGCAGTGGCACCATCTCGGCTCACTGCAACCTCTGCTTCCCAGTTTCAAGTGATTCTCCTGTCTCAGCCCGCCGAGTAGCTGGGATTACAGGCATGCGCCATCACGCCCAGCTAATTTTTGTATTTTTAGAAAAGATGGGGTTTCACCATGTTGGCCAGGATGGTCTCGATTTCTTGACCTTGTGATTCGCCTGTCTTGGCCTCCCAAAGTGCTGGGATTACAGGTGTGAGCCACTGTGCCCGACCTGTTTCTTATTTTTCAGGTTTGACTCCTTGAATCACAATAGTTGCTGTATGGTGGGGGGCTGTAAAACATTCCCAATTTCATCTTCTTAGCGTGATAAGGGAAAGGTCAGAGGAGTAAGCCTGGGGGGTCTGTTATGGTGGCAGATAACTAGGACTAGGGCAGTTTGAGGCTGGTGTTTGTTTCTCTCATGGAAGAGGGACTAAGATATCTTTTCCCTCCAACCTACTCACATCTCCTCCCCCAACTCCCCTTTCTATCTTTTCTTCCTCTTTCTTTCTCCTTTCTTCCTGCTTACCAGATCAAAAGTAAAACCTTAAACTTTTATAATTTTTTATGTAGAACACTTTATCTCTGAAACCTTCATGGTCTCACTTTCTTTCACAGTTAGGTATTTTTCTTAAGCAAAGGTAGCTTCCTTAAAAAGAAGACTTCTGATGTCAGGAGGTATTATAATATTGAAGGGAAAGTGACTGAGATTTGAAGTTGTGTTGCTGAGAGTGGAATGGGCATGGTGAGTTACTTCTGGACACTGAAAAATGGGAATCATTCCTAAATGCTATTTATTAATGCAACAGTTTTTTTTTTTTTGGCAAAACTTAATGAGATCATATATAAAATTTTAGGTACTTTAAATATTGTGATACAATCACATTCTTTCTCCCAACTTCTTTGAGCAGAGATGAGCCCTATTTTTCTTCAGTGGGACTACATTAGTTTCCTGTGGCTGATATAAGAAATGACCATGATGTTGGGAGTATAAAATGATAAAACATATTCTCTCAAAGTTCTGTAGGTCAGAATTTCAAAATCAGGCACCACCTAGGCCGAGCTCATTCTGGAAGCGCTGGGAAAGAAACCTTAGCTCTCCTCTCCCAGCCTCTGGTGGCAGCCAGCAGTGCTTGGTGTTCTCGGTGTATCATGATGTAACTCCCATCTCTGCTCCTGTCTTCATGCATTCTCCTCTGTGTGTGTTGAATCTCCTTCTGCCTGTCTCTCATATGGACACTGGTGATGACATTTACGGTCCACCCAAAGAATCTAGGATAATCACCTTTCCTCAAGGTCCTTAATGTAATCACATCTTCCAAGACTCTTTTTTCAAATAGGGTAACATGTATAGGTTCCAGAGATTACAATTTGATTATATTTGGGGTCATAATGTAGCCAGCCACAAGGCCTTAACTCAAACACTGCCTTCATCTCCCCTCTTTCCTAATCTCTCACAAATTTTTAAAACCATAGTACATTGTTTTCTATCACAATTAGTGGGTTTATTTTTGTTTTTTTTTGTTTTCTTTGAGACAGAATTTTGCTTTTGTCACCCAGGCTGGAGTACAATGGCACCATCTCGGCTCACCGCAACCTCCGCCTCCCAGTTCAAGCAATTCTACTGACAGAGGCCTTTTTTCTGATGTTCTAAAGCAGGGGTTGCCGAGCTAGTTCTGTAAAGAGCCAGATAGTAAATATTTTAGGCTTATGTGCCCTGTAGTCTCTGTTGCAACTATTCAACTCTGCCTTTGCAACAGGAAAGGAGCTATAATCAATAGTAAATGAATAAGTGTGGCTGTGTTCCAGTGGAACAAAAACCAAAACCAGATTAGGCATGCTGGCCTTAATTTGCTGACCCCAGTCCTAAAGACATCCCTATGTCTCATTTATTGTTTCTATTTCAGCATACGAAGTTTTGATGTTATGTTTTAATCAGTCCTCTATTAAAGATATCACCATCTATTTATTTGTAAGTTTTTTCCTACCATCAAACCAAAACATTTCCAAAAAGCATCAATGAATTGTAGGTTGATACTTCCTAAATCACAAATTTAAATTTTTTTTTCGATGGCTACACTTTCTTGATCTCCATCTGGTTACAAAATCATTAATTTAGCAAGCATTTATTATTGTAATTATGCTAGATACCAAACATGTGTCCAGAACTGAGGTCCACATGACCAAGTGTTGTGAAGAAGGGATTTAAGTTGGGGTGATTGTTTTTGAGGAGACAAGGTCATCGAGACTTAGGGTGAGTGAGATATGGGCATGAGGAAGAAGATCTCAAGGATGACTCCTGTGTTTCTGACTTGCCTATGGCTGGAGAGTGTCTTCATCCTTAGATGAAGCATGTGGGAAGTGGAAGGTTTGATGCAGCTTACAGTATGATGCTGGGTAGGTTGATTTTGAGGCATCTTTGAGATCTTCTTTTCTCAGACTTTTGCTTACCTTATTCTTCTTATTTTACTTTAAAAATTTTTCATAAGTGTGTGAATACATATAACTTAAGATATATATAATTTGATATATATATATACACATGAGTACATATAAAATTGAGATTGATATATATATATATGTATATATAATTTGAGATCCATATGCACATTGAGCTATCCTTTCAGGGACTAGAACAGTAATCTGTCATAATCTTGACCCACTTGCTTCACATAGAAATTCTGGTACGAGAGAGGATAGCTATTCTTACATCAATTCATGTGAACAGAAGGAATTAAGCCAGCAAACATTTGTGGAGCACCAGCCTTCAATACATATTTAAAGTTTTCATTATTACAATTAATCTATGATGTAGGTACGAACGTTGCTTCCATTATGCTAATGTGTAAAGGGAGGCATAGAAAGGTTAATTAATTTGCTCAACCTCTGAGCTCAAATTTGAACCCAGTCAGCTTTTTCTGATTTGTGAGTTGTGCTGATAGGCAAGTAAATAATTTGCTTATGCTTTCTCACATTAAATGACACTTCATCTAGGAGGTCTTCTCCGAACACTCTCTCCACCCCCTAAAAACATAGTTTAGATCCCCCTTTCTATGAGCTCCCCCCAAATTCCGTGTTTCCTTTTTCATAGCACTTATTGTATTACATTTTTAAGGTTTTTGAGGATAAAGACTTTTTATTTTTTGTTTATCTTCTTTTCATATTGTAATCCGACCACAATCAGTGCTCAGTATATATTTTTGAATTAAGAATTAATCTTTTATCTAACGAAGGGCTATTAAACTGATGATATAGTTTACTTCTTTTATAGCGTCTTGAGAACATGATATGTCACCATCCAGTGGTATATTAGTTATCAACAACCATGTTCCAGTGCTACAATCATTTTGTTTTTGAGGATTCTTGACTAAAAAGAAAGCAAAATGAGCTCAAAGAAGCAAGCAAGGCACTATAAAATAGCAAAACAGTGATAACTCTTAAGTTCAATGGAAGTCTGATAGGAGATGTTTTGGGGTAGTTGGTCCTTTATGTAAAAGAAGGTGAGCTCCTGAGTAAAGGAGTGCAAATGAGAAAAGGTTGTGATTATCATCTTCAGGGATTGGCTAAAGCTGAGCACGTTGAGGCAAAGTAGGGATTTGACAATTAGCTTTCAAAGTCTCTTCTCATACTTTATAATATTCAAATATTCATCTACTCTGGTTCAGTCACTGGATTGTATATTTTAGATACATTGTTACATATAATCTTCAAAATTTTGTGGATATAGGGTTTATTATTTAACACATGGGGAAATGGAAAACTAGAGATGATAGTTAGGTAATTTGCCCAATGACCTACAGCTGCTAAGTGATGAGCAGCAGTCTCAGTCCTAGGAAAAGCTACTCCAAAGCCCCTGCTTTCTTCAGTTTACCACACGAAGTGGTGGCTCTGATAGCAATTTGTAGGCTGCTAAATGGTGTCACCCTCCAGGTTTTCTTAAAGCACTTTGCGAACTTTAATGTGCGTAAAAATTACCCTGAGATCTTCTTAAAATTCAGATTCTAATTCAGCCTGAGTTTCTCCAGTTCTAGCATGTTCCCAGGTGAAGGCAATACTGCTGTTCCGTGGACCATACTTTACTCAGACACAAGAGACAGCTGAAGTTAATCATTGCTGTGATAGGTAAAGTATAAACGGTTTCCAAACAGCAACCTGTGTCAGTTTAGGTGGAGAAAAAGTAGCTGTGGGAGCAGATCTCAGAAGATTATTGTGCTTGATGCTGCTGTTAGAGATATTTGCTGTCTTACAGGCAAGGGAGAGATTGTGGCAACAGAATGGGATAGAGGTAAGGTTAAGATTTGTCTGTCATATCCTCCATCAGCAGTAACTGCCTTTGGCACTCTGTTATTGTTCATTTCTGAATACAAGTTCACAGATTTAGCTGGTTGTTACAGGAAGGACCTCATATAAAATCTTTCCTTTTTGTTGTTCCTGGATATCTAGTCTTTTCTCACAGTTTCTCTTCAACACAAGACTGATGAATTAGAGATGGATGATAGATTCTCGTCTCCAAACTTTTCCTTCCAATCCAGAATATTAGAGAGACTGGGGAATCTTAGAGTCTTAGGGTTGGAGTAGAACCCCTTGAAGAGGTATGCAAGAAATGGCACAATGCATCAGCTTCTCACTGTCCCAGATACTTGCTTGCATATCTTGGCTCCTTGCTTATAGATTAAGAAATAGTAGTATAGCTAAGACTCGTATCTTCTTCTGATAGTGGGTATGGAGCTTGGGAAACTCAGCATCTCCCATGGAGCAGTGAAGCATTATTGAAAAGAAATACAAGAAGGAAAAGAAAAGGAAGAACAAAAGCAATAGAAACAGCTAATTTATAATTTATCTTTGCCATTTTAATTTTTATTTAATAGTTCAATCAATAGTGGGTGTTTGAAGGGATCCCGTAAAGCCTAAAATCTACGTTAAAAACTAAGACACAAGCACACAGGAATTTATTAGCTACACTGTAATCTTATGGGACTAGCATCATAGGCTGTATGTGGTTTGTTGCAGACCGAAATGCCAATATGCAGCACATGAATATAACTGGAAGAGAAAGTACACGTTTTTGTTGTTGTTGTTTTTTAATACAGAGTCTGACTCTGTCGCCCAGGCTGTAGTATTGTGGCAGGATCTCAGTTCACTGCAACCTCCACCTTCTGGCCTCAAGCCATCCTCCCACCTCAGCCTCCCTAGTAGCTGGGACTACAGGTGCACGCCACTATGTCCAGCTAATTTTTGTATTTTTGGCAGAGATGGGGTTTTTCTCTGTTTCCCAGACTGGTCTCGAATTCCTGACCTCAAGAGATCCTCTGCCTTAGCCTTCCAAGATGCTGGGATTACAGGCGTGAGCCACTGTGCCCAGCCAGTACATGGGATTTGAAGGTGTGTTGCTGGGAGTGGGATTGGCATGGTGAGTGACTTCTGGAACCTTCTCAACTAGTATTGAAAAATGGGACGCATTCCTAAGTGCTATTTCTTATGTAATAGTTTTTTTTATCAGCAAAACTGAATGGGACCAATGACAAATGCCCAGGTATTTTAAATAAATATTATGGTAAAATCATTTCATTAAAATCAAATGGCATTTAGAAATTCATGAATGAGAAGCAGAGTTTTTAATTATTAGAGCAACACATCAATTCTAGTGAAAATGTAGGAAAGAGAGAAAAAGTAATTTGTAATTCCAGCATCCAAATAAAACAAGCTTTATTACTTGATATTTTCTTTTAGACACTGTCACTATGAATGCTATACAGTGTTGTGATCATAATATACATCTAATTTTATATCATGATTTATAAGCATTTTCCCTGTTTCACAGAATTTTCAAAGTCGCTATTTTAGATATAAAACAGAACATTTGATGTTTCTCCTTGGTTTATATTAACGTTTATAATTTTCATTATTAGAAATAATTATGATGTGAATATGATCTGTCAAATAGATGGAATATATTTCCTTAAAATAAATTCCCTGAGATAGAATTACTGAGTCAAAGCCTCATTGTGATTATCTAATACCTCAACTTCATGAGAAAGAACTTTGGTATACTTTTGTCAAATAGAATATTATAATTTTTTAAGTTGCTAATTTAGTAAGTGAAAAATGGTACCCAGGTTTTCTAATGTGCTTTGTTTGATAACTAGGTAGTGAATCTTTTTGTTTGTCTGCTATTTGTACTTTTTTTCTTATGAATTTAGTATTTATATCTTTAGCACATGCATCTGTTGTCTTATTGTTTCTTTCCGTTGTCTGTCTTACTGTTTTCTTACCCATTTGTGGTGATCAAAAGGCTTGTTTTATGATATTAAGAATGATTAAGCAGTGCTTTGTTTAAAACACTAGACTATTTCTGATGCGAGCTCCTTGTGCTTAAAGCAAAGGGGTATGGAATTCCATTCCATCTTGGCATATGCTGACTTCCTCAGCAGATTTCAAAACTGTCTCTGGGCTTCATGTCAGTGTGACCTAGAAAGGAATGAAAGCACAGCCAACCCAAATCCCTATCAGAGCTGTAACCTTCACTCTGATTTCCTGTTTTCCTTAAGGTTGACCTCAATATAGATTCCATATTCTTGAGCAGAGTGCATCATTGGATTTATTTTCTTTTTGCTTTGTCAAAATTGATTAATGCACATTGAGGTTAGAGACTGCCTGAGAATATACGGTAAAGAAGGCAGATCTAATTTTGGTGTCTCCATCTCATTGTCAGTGATCCCATTATGCTCCTAGAGGCTTCGAGAGCTTCCTGATGAACCACATGTTCTGGACCTTTCAAAGGCTTCCCTTGACTATCAGAACCTCCCTGTCAATTACTTTATTTCCTCTGAATCCTCTAGTCTGCTAGCTGTTTACTGCAGGGCCTTTTAGTGACTGTTTTATCCATTTTTGATTGCCCATTTTGAAAGAAATGTATAAAGAAAAAAGTCCCTATGCTTTTGCTCATTTGCTTCTTCTGTTTTTATGGTATCAGTGTTTCATCTGTTAAAAATCTGACTTTCTGGCCAGGTGTGGTGGCTCATGCCTGTAATCACAGCACTTTGGGATTTGGGAGGCCGAGGCGGTTGGATCACCTGAGGTTAGGAGTTAGAGACCAGACTGGCCAATGTGGTGAAACCCGTCTCTAAAAAAAAAAAAAAAAAAAAAAAAAAATAGCCGGGTGTGGTGGTGTGCGCCTATAATCCCAGCTACTTGGGAAGCTGAGGCAGGAGAATCACTTGAATCTGGGAGGTGGAGGATGCAGTCAGCCAAGATTGTGCCACTGCACTCCAGCCTAAGTGATGCAGCAAGACTCTGTCTCAAAAAAAACAATAAGAAAAAAATCTGACTTTCAAGGTGCTTTGCACATTTCCCTGTCTACAGAGATTTCCCCTGTTGCCTTAATTGTATTACATCTTTTCTAGTTTGATCCTCTTGGATATTGTTTGCTTTATTTTAGCATATACTGAATTCCAGTATAGTTATTTGTAATTTCATGCTTTTCCTCAGTGGATTATATAGTCTATAAAATAGAGAGTGTATATAATTAATTTTTAAATTTCCCAACACTTAATCAACGCACTTGCCTCATATGGTGAGTGCTCAATGGTTGTTTACTGAAAAATTTGAATGATATTAGTGGTTAGAATTTCAGACACTACAGCAGACGGAAGCAGTGGGGAGGTATTTTACATGGTTTTATACAGGTGGCTGCCAAAACATGGGGCTTGCAGAAAGGGCAAACATTGGTTAAGGCAGTTCCTCAAGCTGAAGTCAAGGTTTAGCTGTTTGGTGACGTGCACTTGTAGCAATATCCTTAAAAGTCAATATTATACTTGGATTTTGTAGGAGACAAAATTGGCTGTCAAAATGAGTAGGAAAAGATGAATACTTATTCAACAAATGGGATGTGATTGTTCAGAAGTCCACCGGGTAAAATGTACTCTACTGGCCACAGGTTTTGCTTTCTATTGTTTGGTGTTCCCTGGACAAGCAGTGAAACCATGAGAAAAGCACAGGTGTTTCGCTTTCCTTTTTTGTTTCCTAACTGTTGGGAAGAGTAGTTAAGCCAAGGCTCCAGTGTTGGCTGTTGGGGAAGACCCCGTTTAATTGACACCAGTGTATTAAGATATGTTTGTATGAGAAACTTCTTTTGAGAAAGTGAACCTTTAATCCAAAATTGTTCATATGCTAATGTGTCTTGATTTTTCACTGCAATAAATATAACTATTTCATAAACTTTGTTCTGGCAGTCTTTGTTTTTCTAACCAGTTAAGAATAAATGTTTAATGATTAATGATTAATGTTTAATGGTGAAACATGATTTCAATGTCCTGCTTTAACATATTTAAAAAAAACTTTCTTGACATCCTTATGCTATATTGTTAAATAGAGCACACTATAAATAATAGTTACTTTCTCTTTTTTTTGTTTTTGTTTTTTGAGACAGAGTCTTGCTCTGTTGCCCAGGCTGGAGTGCAGTGGCTTGATCTCAGCTCCCTGCAAGCTCCACCTCCCAGGTTCATGCCATTCTGCCTCAGCCTCCGGAGTAGCTGGGACTACAGGCGCCTGCCACCACGCCCGGCTATTTTTTTGTATTTTTTAGTAGAGATAGGGTTTCACCATGCTAGCCAGGATGGTCTTGATCTCCTGACCTTGTGATCCGCCCACCTCAGCCTCCCAAAGTGCTGAGATTACAAGTGTGAGCCACTGTGCCCAGCAAATAATCCAGTTACTTTCTACAGACAGTTTTGTAAACAAAACTATTGTTTTCCAATACATTGAGATTAACACCTACTAATCTGTATTTTTCCAAGCACCAGGAGGTGGAATAAAGATAAAGAAGACCTTGATTCTATTTTAAATAATAGTATTCATAGTATAAGTCAGGCTGTGAAAAGCTGTGTAATAGAAGTCATAGTGTTATGAGGTTCTTTAGCAGATGGAGAGACGAAGGCCAGCGAGCCTGCCTCCAGCCAGGTGTGCCCATGGAAATTACTTTTCAAAAAGAGCTTCAGGTTTCCCTTTGCTTTCTAATCATTTGAATCCACGTGAAGGTGGTGCTGATATTTAAAGCAGTGGGCATGGCTGATTTTTTTTTCTTTTTTTTTTTTTACTTTGGATAAATGAAATGAAGGATTAAGGTAAATGTTCTGGCTTTCTCAACTTCCAGAAAAATACAATCTTCAATGTTTGTTATTGGTGCTTTTAACATGTTGGCATTGTCTAAAATGTCACTTTCAATTTCTACATCACCAACAGAGTGGACCTTGTTTATGTTTATACTCACCTGCTCCTAATTTCATTTTTCTGGTTTAAGAAAACCACTTCTGAGTTTAGAGTTATTGTGGGAGGTCAGTAGTTTTGAGAAACTGACAATCATGTAATAAAATCTTTTAGACTCTACAAAATTAAGACTCTTCTGTTTCTCTCCTAATTCTTTTCTTTCTCCTTTTTTCTCTTATACTACAATCCATAAAGCTCAAAGTAACAAAGCCTTTAGCAGAAGGAACGGTTTGATAACTGAATTTGAACCAAAGTACATTAGGCATACGAGAAATGATTGATATTTAAGTTCTATTGGGCTCCATAAGAAAAGAATCATATTTTGTTTGGAATTTCTGTCCTCTCTTAAGTGACTATAGGATAAAGTCTGAGTAGTCTAAGGCAGGCATAATTACTATATCACCCGTGGCAATGACTGGGTTAGGAAGGAGTATATGAACTTATTCTGGTCAATGATATGTGAGAAGATTGCTAGTGGGCAATATCAGTGTTGTCTCTCTGATAGAGATATATAAGATGAGATACCTGCATTATTCTGGACTTGGTTGTGTCTATGTTTGAATGCCTGGAGCTATGGTGGGCATCTTGGCAACATGAGAGGGATTAGTAGGGACAAGCTGGGAGACATGGTGAAAAGGGCAGAGTAGAGATGGGGCAGCCTTGCACCTTGTTAGTGCTTGGAACTTCTTACATGAGATAATAAACATCCTTATAATTGTGCCTATTTGAGTTAGAGATTTTATGACTTGCAGCCAAACCATCATAACTGATAAAGTGTGATCTGCTGGAATAGGCTAGAAGACACTAGTTTGCAGATAGTTTCCCCTCCATACTGCCATGTTTCCTGAAGTTCTACCAATAGGCTCTCCCATGAGTTAAGGCACTGAGGCCTCTGTTAACTATAAATCTGCTTTCTAGAGGGCGTAACACATTTGCATTTTATCTCAATATTTAATCAAACTCTCATTTATCACCTAGTTTCTGAGAAACTAGCAAACCAAACAGCAAGGTTTGATGGTGAGAAAGGAGCCAGGAAAGATAAGTATGGGAGGATGCCAGGAAGAGCAGTTTGAGAGGATGGGCTTCCAAATGGGTGAGTTGTGAGGAACTTTGTGACAGCACAGTGGCAGCTGTAGGGAGACTCTGAGCAGAGGGCAGGGAGTGAGGGTGGAAACCAGGATGAGTACCACTGGCAAATATGGCTTATTCCAACTGTAAGTTTTATAATCCAGGACTGCCCAAGATGCCATGGTTCTGAACTGGGACACAACAAACTACAGGGTTTCCCATTTAAACCTGCAGAATCTTTGCTTCCTGCATTTTCCACTCTATTGATGCTATATTGAGTTTTGTTTGTTACGGTTTTTCTGGTTGGCTGAAAGAAATTCAACTTCTGTGACATACTGGGATTTAATCCTAGAGCAAAATATTTATTCCTAAGAAGTAGGCTCTGGGTCTAATGACTTTGGTATATACAATATGATGTGGGTTTGATAAGACATATTGATTTCAAGTCTGGAAAAGAACAGTTTCTTCTGTCCTTTCTTCCTCTCCCTTTAACCACTCACTATCCTCTTACACCAAGATAGACTTTTTATTCTGTGTATTTTATAGTAACATAAAAGTTTTTTTTCTTCTCTTGGTGGACATGGAATGGGGGGAAAAAAAAAACCTAACTCGCGTAGACTCTGTGTGAAGAAATATATTATGTATAAGCGGAGGACAGGGGCCACTTCTGCAGTTATAGTAGGTCTCATTTACCAAACAGAAACTTCCCAAGTCTCCACTTGAGTCTGAAGCCGATGTACTCCCCCCAGGTGCTGCCCACATGAGCAGAGCATATGGCTGTGCTAATGTGCAATAAAACTTGAGAGAAACCATTGAAGCCTGCTGTCTTCTGGGAACACAGAATCTTTCCAATCAATTCTCCCATGATCCACCCATGTCTTCTTGGCACCTCCCTTCTGGGCCCTGCCAAGAATTAGCTCATGGCTACATTTCCTCTCTGTCTATTTGCTCATAAGAGGCTAATCCCATGAATTTCATTTGCTACTTTTAGAAAAGGGAGGAGGAGGTAAATCAAAAGATGAAGTTTTTCTTGAGATCATCTTAAGGCAATTTCAGTAATAAATGATGGCAGGGCTGAGTTACATATACTAATTATAAATGACTACTTAAGTAGATGGGCTCCTTTACAAAGTGCTTGGAGTTATGGTATGCCCCTAGCCTGGTGCTATTTCAAAAATATGTGTGAGTTTTATTGTGTAGCCCATGGAGTGACCAGTATAATTAGGTTGCCAAACAGCTTTTTCCTTTTTCTTTATCACCTTCTTTTTTCAATTACTGCGAAGTTTCTGAAAAATTCAGCTTAGTGCCTTAATTTTCTACTTGATCCAGGCAAATGAGGCCAGAGTAAACAGATGGTGCTGCTGCTGCACCCCTGCAGGCAAGCCATCTCGGAGGCTGCTGGATTAGAAGAAAGAAATGAATGGATTTTAGTGCTTTGGGGTCTATGCTGTAAATAATCTTTACTCTACAATTCAGAATCACGAGTCTTTCAGTCTGCACAATGGGATCATCTGAACTCGGTGAATTAGTGTCCAGAGTAAGAAATAATTTATAAGGGTGTCAGCAGTGGGATTCAAAATTTTAATAAATAATTGCACATTTATTAAGGTGAAAATTAGTTAATCTGGCATTCTATCAGCTTGAACTCTCAAGTAGCAATTTCATACAATTACAGTAAAATACAATTAGTGCCCATAATGAGGGCCCTGAGTCCCTGCAATTATTAGAATGTCTTCTGCATCATCCAAGAGGGCTGTCACTGTGACCAGCACAGTTAATGTTATATTTGTTATGGATTCCATCTTTTAAAGTATGAGACTCTGCCCTTGACCTAAATGGTAATTTGCAGTCATATGAAACTCACTGTTGTACCCTGTATTGGGATGTTGTTGAAAACATTAAGTGCATAGAGCATCCTGATTTTAGATTTGAAAAGCAATGAGATCTATTTTTCTGATTATTTGATTTTGGCTGACTTGTGTAACCATCACTTTCCTGTCTTACTTTGGTCTCTAGGAAGCTTAGAGTCTGTAGGTTATTATTGAATACATAGGATTGCATACTAACCTTATTCCTCAATTTTATTATTTAACCTTGATATTTTTATTCTTCTTCTCTCAATGAATTATTTTATCTTTTTTGTATGTGTTTCAGTCTTACCTTGTCCATGGAATGACTAAAACTATGAATTTTATGTTTTTTCTCTGGGCCATGCCAGATAGCAGGAATCTTGCTTTTCATGAATATCTACACCTTAATTGTAGTGTCTGATTGGTAGCACATGCTGGGTATTTGCCTCAGGTTTTTGTGGGGTTTCCTAGTTTTGTTTATAAAACGGACCCAGTAGAGGTATTAGCCTCTATTATTATTGGTTGCTGGTAATTGTGATCCATATTCCTTTTGTTAGCTTGACCACAGTGCTATATATGTCTGGAGTGTAACTCCTATTGCATTCCATCAGAAACAAGGGCAGTGTGAATGAGAAAGCCACATGTTAAAATAATTCATATCTACTGGGGGCTTTATACCCTGGGAGGATCTTGCTGTATGGTTCTGTAATGGAGTCCTCTGTCCGTTGTGTGGGAGATTTATAGCCAAGACTTTTCCTTCTACCTTTCCACAGGCCTTTCCAACCAGCCAGCTATAATTATTCCCTCTACCAAGTAGAAAGTCATATTGAGTAATTTTTGATTGTAGCTCAAATGTTGGAAAGTCTAGGTTTGAAACCTTATTCTAGCCCTTGTAGTTATAAGCTAGAACATGAGCCTATTACTTCAATTCTCTAAGCTTCAATTTCTTTACCTGTAAAATGGGGAGATAATAATATCTTCCTAGAGGGCATAGGAAAGATGCAGTGTTTGCCCCAGAATAAGTTTTCAATAGATGTTTGTTGTCACAATGACAAATTGTTTTAATAACAAAGGAGAATGAGAGTCAATTCTAGTCAAACTTTATTTTCTACTGGGTGTGGACACCAGAAAGAATGTGCCTTTAAAAAAGGTTTGGGGCCATTTCAGAGATTAGTCTTCTATCTCTGGTCTTTATTACATAGATTATTGAACAATGAGCGTATATTCTAGTTGAGCTCATGACCTAGGATCTGATTTGAAATTTCTCCTTTGTCTCTTAACACTTCTGTGCCTTAATTTCTTGCTCTATAAAATGGGGATACTGATCTCTATCTGAGAGGGTGATTACAGAAACTTATAAAAAATGTAAATTTGGCTGATGTAACCAGCCCAGAGTTGAATTCAAGACATTTCTGTGTTCCTTGTAGGGCTACTATTACACAGTAAATGCTTAATAAGCATGAAGGAAATAATAAGCCTTTGCCAATACATAGACTATCTTAAAGGATTTTAATGCATTAAAAAATTGTATTGTGGCAAAAACAATGTAACATAAAATATACCATTTTAGCCATTTCTAAGCGTATAGTTCAATAATGTTAATTATATTTATATAGTTGTGTAACCAATGTCCAGAACTTTTTCACCTTGTGAAACTGAAACTCAATACACATTAAATAACAGCTCCCCATGGTCCCTGGAAATCCCTACTCTACTTTCTGTTTCAATGAGCTTGGCTACTCTAGATACCTCACAGAAATGGAATCATACAGTATTTGCCTTTTTGTGACTGGCTTATTTCACATAACATAACATTATCAGGTTTATTCATGTTATAGTATGTGTCAGAATTTCCTCTCTTTCTAAGGCTAAATCATACTCCATTTCATGTGTGTGCCACATTTTGTTTATCCATTCTTCTGTCAGTAGAGTCTTGGGTTGCTTCTACCTCTTGGCTATTGTGCATAGTGGTGCTGTGAACATGAGCGTGCAAGTATCTCCTCAACACCTTGCTTTGATTTCCTTTGGATATATACCCAGAAGTGAAATTGCTGGATCATATGGTAATTCTATTTTTAATTTTTCGAGGAACCACCATATTTCAATGCATTTTAAAAGAAATCTTTTCATTAATTTGTGAATGAAGCATCACCTAATTTCAAACAGTAAATGTCTGCTGAGTCAGATTTTATGGGAAAACTATGAAATGGAACTTTTAGTGCCTTTTCATATAATGTTATGAATATGCATCCATTTTTTCTAGATTTATGTCTCTAAAGCACACAAAAAATGACTTAAAAGTTATGAATGGACACATGCCACCACAAAACTGGGAGGTTCCAACTCAGTTTTTTTATGACTTCTCTGTTACTTATTACAGACCATTGTGTGGCTTTCAGCCATAGCAATCTGATTCCAATACATGCAGTCTGGGTCTTTGTGAAGATTGTAAATTACTATAAAAAGAACAGAATAAATTATGCAGCTACTTAAATCTTGGATGTTCTGCCTTGGTCACAGTCTCATTATCTACTTTTAATGGAGCATTATACCATATTAATACTCATTTTTCAAGTCTATATCCTTTCTGCAAAATGTGTTTGCACAAAAGGCTGAGGAAGAATTTTCTTTCTGTTTAAACTGATGATGAATAAGTGGGTCGTATGCTTTCAGTGGTATGTTTTGGGGTGAGAGAGTGAGAACAGTGTGAGAATAACAGGGGTGTTAGGGTGAAAGCTGGAGCCATCCAATTTTCCTGTATCTCAGGAACAGTAATCCCAACTCCATTAGTACAGAATGAGAGGCCATTTGGGTAAATATAGTCACATAAATATATCATTAGGCAGTTTTGTAAAATGCACATTATTTACTCAAGCAAATATGTAATTAGAACATTTTTTAAAACACAGATTATCTACCAAAGAGACTCAAACTGCTCCTTTGGAGCATTTAAGCCTATTGGGTAAAACTGTAATTAGGCCATTAATTAAACCCAAATCATATTATTTATTAAAAGGTGCTTTGCTGATCTGATAAGCATTTTCTTTGCTCTTTTAAGGCATTTTAATAATTAATTATTGTGAGCCCCTTGGCTATCACTTGCCCTTCATTTCTTTCTGATTTTCTTCTTGCTTTATTTTATGATGATGGTTATAGATTTAGATTTCCCTGTGGATAATATGTGCAAAAATGCCTGATCTAGCATGCCACCGTTTTTCCCTGCATAGTCCTTCAAAGATGTGAGGATGAAAGGACCAGCTCACTATATGTTCTATATTTTTTAAACTATATCCTCTATGAATATTTTTAGGGGGAGTGATTTTTAGAATTGTCCTGTATTTTTTCCTCATGATTGTACATAGACTTGGTAAGATAAAAAAATTTCAAGTTCTAAAACTCTGAGGTTCGTGTGAACCTGCTGGAGTGGGTTTGTTTTGAATGAAGTCTAATTCCCCCTTTGAGCCCTTTTTGTGACTAGAGAATGCATATTTGTAAAATAATTTAATTTGATGTAGTCTTTTATTTGTGGTCCTGAAAAGGAGTGGTGGCTCATATAGGTACTGGACCTGTAACAACAGTCTTTGGTTTGTTTTGAGCAATATTCACTTACGGTGAATAAGGATAAGGGTTTAATAGGATATGTGAAAAGAGTTAGCTGTTTTTGGTTTGCCCTGCTCCAGTTTAATTTCTCCATTGTAGCTCATGTTGTTTTTCCCCCTAAAAAAATGCAGCGTAATTAATTAGTTTCTCAGAAGCCCAGAGTTCTTTGTTTTTGCCTGAGAGTCTTTGCTTTTGCCCTACCCTTCCTTTGGAACCCTGACTATCTCTTGACTCTCCTTTGCCTAGGTAACCCCAAAAGATTCCACACAATATAGAGTTAAGAACACACTAGGGGAGCTAGATTGTCTAGGTTTGAATTGAGATCCTCTCTTAATTAGCCGAGTGACCTTGGCAAGTCACATACCCGTTTTGCTCGCTAGTTTTCTTATGTACCTCCCTTATAGATGAAGAGTAGTGTAAATTGCTATGCACTAAGTACTTACGTAATGATCATTATTATTTAGGTCTTTTGTTTCACAAAATCCTTCTTTAACCATCCACATCTGAGTTTTCCTCAGAAGCACCCCTGTTTAAACTCCTATCACACCTTGCATTGCACTTGCTTATTGAGTACCTTTTTCTTACACTAGACTAAAAATTCCATGAGCAAACAGATGCGCTTTATCTTCTTTAATGTTCTATGACAGCACCTAGCATGGGGCTGGTAAAACAGTGCCTGGCTCCAGGTCCACCTGCATTGGTCAGGGTACTTTGCTAGGCGCTAAAGATATAGTAGTGAACAAAAAGTACACTGCTTGCTCTTATTTAGCTTAAAGTCATGGGGGAAGATAAATATTGAGCTAATGATTATCTAGAAAATGGAAAATGGTAAATAAGACAAGTTCTGTAAAGTATAACCATGTAATTTCATGAAAGGTTAAAATAGGGGCATTAGGTCTCATCTGGGAGTTAAAGTAGATATTTCTGAAGAAGTGATGCATGGCTAACATCTCAAGATTGAGTAATTACTAAATAGAAGAGGAAGAAAAAGAAACACATAGAACAAATAAGTTGTGCCAATATTCTAGGTGTGAGCCCAGCATGTGTGTTGCATTACAAAAGGTCCAGGTCTTTCAAATGGAGACTTTGAGCAAAAGAGAAATCTTAGATGAAGCTGAAGAGATAGACAGGGGCCCTGCATAGAAGGCACTGATGGACATCCTAAGAAGGTTTTATCTGTAATCAAATAAATGAGAAGTCATTGATATATTTTAAGTAGAAAAAAATGATATTATATTGGCACTTAAAAATATCACACATTTCGGGCTTGCTGGATGTGTCTGTAAGGCGAAGAATAGATTGGATTAGAGTGGCTGATGCATGATAGATACACGGAGTTGGCTCTTCATATTCATGGATTCCACAGCTGTGGATTCAACCAACCGTGGATCAAAAATGCTTGGAAAAATAAAAAGGGATGATTTTGTCTGTACTACACACATACATACTTTTTTCCTTGTCATTATTCTCTAAACAATAGAGTACAATAACTATTTACGTAGCATTTCCATTGTATTAGGTATTATAAGTAATCTAGAGGTCATTTAAAGAGTACAGGAAAATGTACATAAGTTATATGCAAATACCATGCCATTTTATATAAGGGACCTGTGTAAACTAGTTCTAGAAACAATCCCCTGTGGACACTGAGGGACAAATATATGTAACAGTTTATATGTTGTTGCAAAAAGGTGAAGAAAATGATTTTGGTAACTTGGACTATACTTATAATTGTCAATATAAAAAAATTGATTTTGAGACAGTTAAGAGTCAACAAGATATGATGATTGAATATGGGTAATAAGGGAAAGAGATTCACAAGATGATGCCCAGGTATCAGTAAGTAAATTGATGTTTCCCTCTATCACTTCCTGAGAGCACACCACAGGAGGGGGACAAGATTTGGGAGGAAAATAACAAGCTTTCCTTTGAATATTTTGCACTCGAGAGGACATTGGGACATCATAAACATGATTTCAAATAGGTTGGAAACATGGTTTTGAGACTTAAAGAATAAGTCTGGGATATTGATTTAAATGTGGGTGTCATCTGCAAGTGGGTGGATTTTTAAAGCTATGAATGCAGTAATCTAGAGAGAGACTCTTGAGCGAGAAAAGGAAAGGACCTGGGGCTGAGGCGTGAGGACTCCAAATATTGTTGACTGGCAGGCGGTGGATGAGCTAGTGAAACAGTAACCAGAAATATATAGAAGGAAGGAAACCGAGATCATTATATTGCAAAAGCTGATGAAAGCCAAAATATACTTCTTTGACATATTTTCAGATGGCTGTTCAGAGGACCTGCAAACAGAAGTAGCCTCGTAAAGCTGTCTTCTGTGGGAAAGATTTGTATCTGTAGAGAATCTTCATTGATGCAGTCAGGTTTTCTCTGAGGCCCTCCCTTGTCCAGATCTAGGAAAGATTGACTGAGAGTCTGACACCTTTAAAGGTTTAAAAGAAACACTTACCATATATCTTCTCTGAGAGCTGCTACCTGTGACGTTTCATCTATGGAACAGCACTGCCTTTGCTGGTTACTTCTTTTCTCCCCATCCCATAGCCTGTTTTGCCATGCTCCAAGCCCCTATTCTTTCTGTAACCTCAAAATGGCATAAAAGTATCAACTATCTGGCCATTGTTTTGATTCTTATATCTTGTATGACTCCCACACATGTTGGTACATTTGTATGCCTTTTCTCCTATTAATCTACTTTTAGTCAGTTGATTTTTGGCAAACTTTTCAGAGGCTGAAGTTGAAATTTTTCCTTGGCCCCTACACAGCCATGCAAAGAGCATGTTTCAAAAGGAGGGCAAGGTCTTTTGTGTCTAGAGCTGCCCAGAAGTCCTTTGGATTTAGGAACACACAGGTCATTTCATTGAATGAAGCAATGAATGAATTCATTGATGAAATAACTTTAGTATAATCTGGATAATGAAAGAGAAAAAATATTTTAATGAATATTTTATTAGAGCCTGTAATATAATATGTATTGTTTCTCACAAAATAGAATTATAGTATGCTGTGTTTTTCAGCTTCACTATCCTTGAAATCCTTGTTTTCCTGGTGTGTCTTACGGGATAAGATGTTTTGTAGAATCCTGCTTTGGGAAGTGTTCAGCTACAGGCGTTATTTGGGCAACAATTCTTGGTTCTGTCATTTCTCATTTCCCAGGAAGCCTTTCCAATCTACTTTCCCTGTCTCATGTTAGACTACAGTGTTGAAATTGTGTGGCAGTGTAGAGGCGGGTCTCTGAAACCAGACTTTGAAAGTTTAAATCCTCTTGCCTGCTGGATGACTTTGAGCACATTACTTAAGCTTTCTGTTCCTCAGTCTCCTCACCTGTAAAATGTAAATGGTGATATTTGCATAAAATGTAAATGAGGTAAGGCATATAAAGTACTCAGTAGAATGTCTGGCACTTCAGTAAGCAATTTAAAACTGTGAGTGATGATGATGATTAGAACACCAGAAGGGGACATTAGCTTTTTTTTTTTTTTTTTAAATTGTAACAAGGAGTAAAATAACTGGTTTCTTTCAGAATATATACTAAGGAGAAGAAAATGCTTTCTTGTGGCATCTGTTTGGTAGCAAAGATGAACAAAGCACAAACTGGGAGTGTGCCCCATTGTGGGTTTCAATTTCTGCTTTTTAAAATCAATACATAATATTTTACATATTTATGGGGTGCATCAGTTATTTTGTTACATGCATAGAATGTATCATAATCAAGTCAAGGTATTTAGAATATCCATCACTTGAGCATTTATCATTTCTGTGTGTTGGGAACATTTCAAATCCTCCCTTCTAGTTGTTTTGTAATTTGCGGTTTGTCGTTGTTAACTGCAGTCACCCTGCTCTGCTATTGAGCATTAGCACTTATTTCTTCTATCCAACAAGATGTTTGTACACACCAACAAAAGTTGATCTCATAAAGCAGAGTAGAATGATAATTTCTGCTTTTTAAAACAAATGTGGATTGAGTCTTTCAGAGAGTTTAGGGCCAGCCTGACTCTGTGGGTGTGGGGTGGTTTGTGTTGAACATCCATTCAGATACACAGCAGAATGAGGCACCTTACATTTCACACAAGAACTGACCCTATCTTCCACGCGTTTGAGAAAGTAAGCTTACAGCTTTATTTTCATTCAGATGTGATCCTGGCCTTTGTCAGAGAATCTTCACTGTTGTTCAACTGTTTTAAAAATCCTTGGTAGAAAGTGGATGATACTCATAGAGAATTACATAAAAGATTGTATTAGTCCATTTTCACATAGTAGAAATCATTACTTGAGACTGGGTAATTTATGTAGAAAAACGGTGTTTGTTTGTTTTGTTTTTTGAAATGGAGTCTCGCTCTGCCTCCCAGGCTGTAGGGCAGTGGCGCAATCTCGGCTCACTGCAAGCTGCACCTCCCAGGTTCACGCCATTCTCCCGCCTCAGCCTCCTGAGTAGCTGGGACTACAGGCGCCCGCCACTATGCCCGGCTAATTTTTTGTATTTTTAGTAGAGACGGGTTTTCACCGTGTTAGCCAGGATGGTCTCGATCTTCTGCCTTCGTGATCCGCCCGCCTTGGCCTTCCAAAGTGCTGGGATTATAGGCGTGAGCCACCGCGCCCGGCTGAAAAAAGGTTTAATTGACTGACAGTTCTGCATGGCTCAGAAGGCCTCAGGAAACTTAGAATCATGGCAGAGGTGAAGGGGAAGCAAGGTCCTTTTTCTCGTGGCAGCAGGACAGAGAGAGAGTGAAGGCGAAAGGACCACTTTTAAACCATCAGATCTCATGAGAACTCCCTCACCACCATGAGAACAGCATGGGGGAAACCGCCCCCATGATCCAATCACCTCCTCCAGGTCCCTCCCTGGATACATGGCGATTACAATTCGAGATGAGATTTGGGTGGGGGCCCAGAGCCAAACCATATCAAGGATATTCAGTTTGACAGTTTCTCCAAGTTCTCTAAAATTTAGCCTTAGATTATCAAGCCATGAGACCAGTAGGTTTATAACCCATTATTGTGAACTTGCAGAATTACTTCTCAATTGCTCTGTACACCGTGCCCTCAGTGTGCCTCCGTGCATGCTACAAGAAGGAACTCTACGAAAGTCACTCTGAACTTCCCATGGGAGATTTTTATCTCAAGTCTCTGTGTCTTTTCACAAACAATTGATATGCTATTAATGATAAATGCACAGATATTTGAAACGAATTAGGCCTCGCATTTTCTGGCTGGTTGCTAAAATGTGCAGAAATGAATTTGCAAGATTATACTGTGTGTTAGATGTCTTCTCCTTCCCGCTCTTTCTGCAACCTGCTCCCTGCTCTGGGGCCTGATTGATATGAACTGTATCAAGGGATTTCTCTGCCCTTGGGCTTCCATTAAATTTGGCCCATGAGAGGTTCCAGAAAGATATCTAAAGGAGTGGAGAGAGTGAGACTAGCTACTTATTCTCTGAGCTCTCGGCAGGTTAGTTACTTCTGTTAATAAGTCCACACCTCCTATCGGGGCCCTCTCTACAGAGCTCTTTCTCTGGCTACCACTAACAACCTCCTCATCTTGCCCTTCAGACTGAGTGAGAGTAGTAAAAACTCCCAGAGTTTTTCCTTGTTACTTTTCTGGAGGCACTCCACTGCCCACTTTTTATTTTTCATTTCTTAGATCCTTCTGACACCTTTGCAAATAGTCTCTTTATTAAACTGTACTTAATGGATTCAATTTGAGTGTGCCGTAAGATTCCTGCTGACACCCTGACTGATACACTATAGCAACTGTCTGGGCACCAACTAATCACCTCTTACTTTTACTCTGTTCTGTTTTACTTATGGCTTTATCTTTTATTCCAGCAAATTGTAAGAACCTCTGTTTTTTAAAGCATCTCAAAACATTCATTTGCAAATTCAGTGTGTAAATAAACAAGTGCTTATACAAAAGAAATATCAGGTGTTTTGCTCTATGGTGGGGATAAAAAGACAATTAAGCTTTAGTCCTTGAGGAGATTAGTCTTTAAGGAAGGCATCCAGAGAAACAACTAATCAAAATGGATTGTAGTGAATTAGAAAAGATAGATAGAGGCTGGGTGTGGTGGCTCACACCTGTAATACCAGCACTTTGGGTCGGATCATGAGCCAAGGCAGTCAGATCATGAGGTCAAGAGATTGAGACTATCCTGGCCAACATGGTGAGACCCTCGTCTGTACTAAAAATACAAAAATTAGCTGGGCGTGGTGGCGTGCGCCTGTAATCCCAGCTACTCAAGAGGCTGAGGCAGGAGAATCACTTGAACCCTGGTGGCAGAGGTTGCAGTGAGCCGAGATCACGCCATTGTACTCCAGCCTGGAGACAGAGCGAGACTCCATCTAAAAATAAATAAATAAATAATCATAGAAAAGACAGATAGAGGCTGGGCGCGGTGGCTCATGCCTGTAATCCCAGCACTTTGGGAGGCCAAGGCGGGCGGATCACGAGGTCAGGAGTTTGAGACCAGCCTGACCAACCTGGTGAAACCCTGTGTCTAGTAAAATACAAAAATTAGCTGGGCATGGTGGCACATACCTGTAATCCCAGCTACTGAGAAGGCTGAGGCAGGAGAATCTTTTGAACCCAGGAGATGGAGGTTGCAGTGAGCTGAGCTCATGCCATTGCCCTCCAGCCTGGGCAACAGAGCAAGACTCCATCTCAAAAAAAAAAAAAAAAAAAAAAAAAAAGAAACTCCTATGGGGACTTGAGTGATGAAATTCCTTACTGTGCTTGGAAGTAGAAAGGTAGAGGACATCAGGGAAACCAGAATGGAAGGGAATTGAGGTGGTTACAAAAGGTGAGCTTATTGAAGATGGGTGAATAGGATGGTAGGATGGTCACAAGCACTTTATCTAGAGGGACTGTCATTTGTCTCCCTGAAATATCCATACTGTTGCTTGTTATATTGGATTTCACATTCATTTCCTGAAGTGTTGCTTATTTATTCTTTACAAAATCTTTTAATTTTAAAGTTTTGATTAGGAAACAAAACCTTGGAATTGCAAAATACTTTTTTATTTCCAAAGATTTATGTTTAACTCAAATGCAACTAATGAGCCTTGCAATATATGCCTAATTTCCTTTTCGTTTCCTGTGTTACAAGAATTGCATAAATCACATATTCACTTCAATTTTTTTTCTAAATAAGATGACAGATTTTTTATAGAGACTATGAACAGCAGGTAAGTAATGTTCAAGTAGTGAAAAATACACATTTTAGTTTCAATAAGAGGTGAAAATTGTAATAGTCCCTTAAAAGGAAATTGTGATTTACTATCTGATCTTAGAATAAGCTTAAGAATGGCCCACAAAGAGCCTGCAGGCAAACACAATGCATTCTGCTATGTGTGCTAGAGATGGCTATTTATTATCTGTCACATATGTTTTAAAAGAAAAGACCAAGTGATGAAAATCTCTGAATTGTTTAATTTTGGATTAATCAGAAGATGAAACGCAGGCTCTCAGTCTTTCATCAGCCTTCAAAATGAGTCCCGACCTAGTCTGCTAACTTGAAATAAAACTGAATGCAAACCTTCCCTGCCGTGTGAAAAGGTTTGGCTAGCAGGCCTCCTGGATTTTTTTGTCTGTTGGGTTTTTAATGAGAAACAAAGTCTAGGTTCTGGAACATTGTGAATTTTGATTACAGTGGGGTTCCAGCCTGGTTCGGATGGGAGAAATGTCAGAAACCTCGTGAACTCACCAGCCAGCTTCTAGATAAAAGGCTTTGGAGAGGCTTCTCAAGTGCTGCTCCAACTCTTGGTTTTTATCCAAACCCAAACTCTAAATCCACAGAGGTTCAGTAAGCACAAAATCCCAGCCAGTCATTGGCTTTGTAAAATGCCAATTTTTCCTTCAGCAAACAATTATAAGGCATAATTGCTAGTAGAGGAAATCAATCGACCTCCATAGATTTTTAATTGTCCATTTTATTTTGCTTCCTCATAAGTATTAAAAAATGTAAGATTAGATTTGGTACAATATTGTGTTTCTGTTAAAGTCCGGACATACTAAAAGTGAGGAGGAACCCCAGCGCCTCCAGTGATCAAAGTGTCCCGTGACAACTCCCATCTCCAGGGAAAGCATGCTTGAGGAGCATACAGAAGCTAGCAAGTGCTCAGTTTCTTAGTTTCTCTCCAGAGACTTCTGCAGAACATGCCAATTAGTGACTTGCTGGGTGGTTTGTATGTGTAGATAGACATCAAGATGTAAGATAATTCCAAGCAGTGCTTACTGAGCTACTCAGCTGTAAGAAGGCTGTAATTAATTTTAATCCTTATCCAATTTAAATAACCCTTGGTCAAAATGAACAACTAGATATTCTTGAGATCATGTTCGTTCATGCTACTATGTTAGGGCAGTGGGTCTCAAACTCTTCAATCTCCCAACCCATGTGGTGAGACAAAGGTTTCTACAGACCACCCAGCAGTTTGGTTCTGTTTGCCTCTCAGTTGTCCCTAAATATTGATGGTTGCAAATTGGAATCTGGGGATGAATTTGGCTCAGAGATATGTTTTGTTTAGCTTGCATGGTGGGTTTTCTTTGTTAATTTAAACAGTTGCATCACTGAAAGATTAGATTTTATATAAAGTTCTAGTTTTCTAGTTGATTAAAAATTAGAAGATCTGGAACACATGTCTTTTTATGGTAATGATCATTTGGAACTCGATAGAAGTTACACTCTTATTATAAGGAGCATTTGCTCTTTAGTCCACCATAGTTCCTACCATTGTGTATTTTCTTTTTTTTTTTTCTTTTTTTTTTTTTTGAGACGGAGTCTCGCTCTGTTGCCCAGGCTGGAGTGCTGTGACCGGATCTCAGCTCAGTGCAAGCTCCGCCTCCCGGGTTCATGCCATTCTACTGCCTCAGCCTCGCGAGTAGCTGGGACTACAGGCGCCCGCCACCTCGCCTGGCTAGTTTTTTTTGTATTTTTTAAGTAGAGACAGGGTTTCACCACATTAGCCAGGATGGTCTCAATCTCCTGACCTCATGATCCGCCCGTCTTGGCCTCCCAAAGTGCTGGGATTACAGGCTTGAGCCACCGCGTCCGGCCTTTTCTGTATTTTCTTACACATGGCCAGATAATTTTTTTTATATTACCTGACTTAGCTCCATAGGTTTGATTTTGACCTTGGACAGGTTATGACAAACTTCCCAAAGAATGATTGAAAAAATATGCAAAACCAAGAAAAAAGACAAAGAAAATATGGGAGTGAGTTTTTGCCTCCTGTAATTCCTTTCACCCTGTTTTCTTTAAAGCATTGATTTTTATATGCATTTTAAATAGGAATAAATAGATTGTAAAATGTGGGTACAGTTCAGTTTCACCTCTAACCTCTGCAGATGAATCTGCTTTCTAGAACAACACTCAAAAAATTCTTTTCCTCTATAACTTTGGTTTTACAAACTGGCATGTAATGATGACTTTTTTTTTCCCCCAGGGAACCCACAAGGACTTTCAGGACTAGAAAACATTTTAAATTTTCAAAATGATTTTTAAAATTAGTATAAATATATTGTTGCCTATTTAGATGGCCCGTTTTAAAAACTTCCCCTTGATTTATGAACAAATTTGCAATTGTCTTTGCAATTGCATTGCTGTGAGTGATCATCGAAAGAGATAGCATTTTACTGAATTTTTTGAACTTCAGTGCTCGAGTGACTGCTGTGATATTTTAGGTCATCCATGATTCTTTCGTTTTTAAATGATGACTGTCTATCAGTTTTGTGAACTACTGCTTCTAAACATTTTGAAGCTGGTGTAATGGAATTTATTTGAGAACTATAAAACTGAGTGCCGTGAAGATTGGCAAAGAGGACACATTTAAAGTCACAAGACAACAAGAGCTGTGTATTTTCTATTTTCCTAGAATAAAAGATGAAAATGGTAACAGTCACCATCATTTATTGGGCATACAGTATATGCAAGGCTTTATGCCAAGAGCTTTGCACACCTTACTTTGCTTAGTCCATAAGTATTATGAGAAATCTATAAGGCATAGTTCGACAAAGAGCTGAGGTTCAGAAAATGAAGTTCCTTACTCAGTGTCACACCGTCAGGATTAAAATCTAGCTTCTTTGACCAGAAGGATAGAGTTGTTTGCCATGTCTAAGAGATAAATATAGAACACAGGAAGGTAAGGAAAGAAAATGTAACCCTCCTAGACAAGAAAACATTGTTAGCTTTGTAATATTGCCTAATTCTTTGTAACTTGAACAATACCTGTATTTCAAAGAACTGTTTTTTTCATTGCTGTAGTCAGGAATGAATATCTACCATTACCTTATCAGCAGGGTCTGCATTTTTCCCTATACCAAACGTCTCAGAGATGCTTTTCTGTTTAACTGAGAATGTTGGTACTTGGCCATTTTACATGTTGTTTGTTCTTAAAGTAACGTTATGTTAAAAGCTTATTGAAATATAAATTTTTGTGCTCCTGTGAAAGCTTAAGCATTTCATGGCTCAGTTTCATTTCAATTAATTTGCTCTATTATTCTGACATTTTAAAATTCTGCAAGTGTTAATATAATTAACTTTTTACCATTATAGGATTGCTATTGTTCTCTGGATAGCATTTCTGTTGATTGTCATACAGCTTCTCAAACTTTAATTTTATTTTGCTTGAGACTAAATAGAAGAATAATTTTTTGGGGGCGGGGTAGAAAGCTATAATCGTGGATGTGAAGGAAAAGACCTATTATTTTATTATAATGAAATGATCAAAAAGAATATAGCTTTGTTTTTAATTGCCACAGCTCAGAGTTTTAGCATGAGGATGACTTTAAACATGGGAAGTCCTCTAGTAGAGGAATAAAACATTTTTATCAGTAGTCTGTGGATGTCCATATCCCTTTATTTAATTTTGGCATATCTAGAACATTTAGTGGTCTTCTTCATTGGACAGCTTGATTTGGATTTGGTCATGTGACAACAATCTCACCAACTGGGGATTATTTTGAGGACATGATTTCCAATAGAGAAGGGCAAACCACTGTAGCCACCTTAGGCTTGGTGTTTGGGGACAATGCCCACTGCTAGAAGATACAAAAAGTGAAAAGCAGGCTGCTGTGGAGAGGTAAGAGGGAAAGATAGGAGGAAAATGTAAATGCTAGAGAAGACAAGATGTAACTGTAAAATTACGAAAGAGATACATTTATCAGAAGCTTCTCAGAAACCACTGGGTCATGTTTGCTTAGTAAGTATATACATGTATAATTGCTTACCCACCCTAAACCATCAAAGCAAATGGGTGAGCATCCTACCTCACATTCTACACCTTGTGCTTGCTCTGTGTTTACACACTTTTTGCATCTAATATCCAAAGAATGTGTCTGAATAAGCAATTGTAGATTTTCACACGATAGTTCTGAAGTGCAGGAGAATAAAAGAAAATGAAGAGACTGCATGGGTTTTATCCCATGTAAAGAAGGCAGCAACATGAAGATTTGAGAGGAATATTAAGGGACTCATGGGACTTACAATTCATAACAACATGGGGACAGATAGGAGGTAACATTTATTGAGCCTCTTCTAGGTGTCAGGTACTATATTGAGCAGCGGGGACATAGTACAAGACAGACTTGGACCCTCTTCTCATGCAACTATATTAGGAAAAAGAAACAATGGCCAAGGAAGTAGAAGTATTTTGAGGGTTTAGAAGGAAACTACAAGGTGCTGAGGAAATATATATAAAGGGAATTTAACTTAGTCTAGGAAGTCTAAGTGGTGTCACTAAGGAAAAGCAAGTACTCAAAGCAACAGAGTTGTGAGAAAGGAAATCTTCCAGGCAGACAGTGTCTACCTCTGTGAAGGAGGGAGGTAATAAGAAGCAAATATATAAACACAAATTGTGTGAAAAGCTATAAAGACAACCAATAGGCACAATGACAGGACAAAGAAGAGAACTTGTATAATGAAGATATATGTTGTATACATTCAAAGAAATGCATCCTTAGGCAATTTTGTCATTGTGTGAACATCATAGAGTGAACTTACACAAACCTAGATGATGTAGCCTACTACACACCTAGACTATATGATATGGCCTGTTGCTCCTAGCCTACAGACCTTTACAGTATGTTACTGTTATGCTCAATAAATGTTAGCTCCTACCTGTCCTTGTTTACTATGAATATAAATCCTATGAGCCCCTTAATACCCTCGAGAGTCTTCATGTTGCTGCCTCCTTTATATAGGGATTAAACCCAGGCACAGTCTCTTCATTTTCTCTTTCTTTACTCGATTACTCTTACACATTAGAACTATTGTGTGAAAATCTAAAATTACTTATTCAGACACATTCCTGGGATATTAGATTCAAAAGAGTGTATACTGTAGGCAACTGTAACACAATGGTAAGTATTTATGTTTCTAAATATATTTAAACATAGAAAATGTACAGTAAAATCAGTATAAAAGATAACAAATGGCACACACGTATAAGGACACTTACCATGAATAGAACTTGCAGGACTGGAGGTTGCTCTGGGTGAGTCAGTGAGTGGTGAGTGGACGTGAAGGCCTAGGATGTTACTGTACACCACTGTAGACTTTATAAACACTGTACTACTAAGCTACACTAAATGTAAAAAAAAAATCTTCTTCAATATTAACCTTATATTTCTGTAGCTTTTTTCCTTTATAAACTTTTAAATTTTTGTTAACTTTTTGGCTCTTTTGTGATAACACTTAGCTTAAAACACAAACACATTGTACAGCTGTACAAAAATATTTTAAAATATCTTTATAAGCTTTTCTGTTTAAAAACATTTTTGTTTTTAATTATTTTTACTTTAGAAACTTTTTTTGTTAAAAATTAAGACATAAGCATACACATTAGTCTATACCTACAGACAACCAGGATCATTAATATCATTGTTTTCAACCTCCATATCTTGTCCCACTGGGAGGTCTTCAGGAGCAATAACACATATGGAGTTGTCATCTGCTATGATAACAATGCTTTCTTTTGGAATATGTCCTGAAGGACCTATGTGAGGCTGTTTGACGGTTCTCTCTCTCTCTCTCTTTCTCTCTCTCTCTATATATATATGTGTGTGTGTGTGTGTGTATGTGTATGTGTATATGTGTGTATATATACACACACACACATATACACACACACACATAGGAGTATACTCTAAAACAACAATAAAAAGCATAGTATAAGACATACTAGCAATAAGAATTTTAGCTCTGTTATAATCTTATGTGACCACTGTTGCATATGTGATCTATCCTTCATGGGAACATTGTTATGCAGGGCATGACTATACTAGCGATGAAACCTGAAGGTTAAGAAACCAGCCCTGGTACAGGGAGCAAGGAAATTCAGGTAGAGAAGATGAGACATGAGAAGGCCGTGAGAGAGGCAAGTCTTTGGCATGTTTAAGAAACAGAAAGTAAGCCAGAGTCCTTGACATGTTGTGTAAGGAAGAGAGTAGAATGAGATGGGATTGAAAAATGTAGGCAGCGGCCAGATTTAACAGGCCTGGTAGACTCTATATAGTTTCTGTGGGAAGTCATTGGGGAGTTTTTGGCAGGGGCTTGACAGCATGTGCAGAGGCCTCACAATAACTCTGAAAGATAAGGAAATTAAGGCTATGAAAAGTTAAATAACTTTCCAAATGTCTTTCACACTGTAAATGACAGAGCCAGGTTTTAGACTTTATTTAACCCCCAAACTTGGGCTCCCTGGGAAGGTATCTGTGAGTGAATCATTTAGACTAATAATTGACAAGGAAGAGCCCTGAGAGAAACACATTCAGAAAGAATTTTTGGATTTGTCAAAATCTCCACTCCATAAAGAAAGACCCTGTGAATGGACACTCAGATGTTTGTGAACGAATTGTACACTGATCAAATGCTAAAGGAAGAAAAAATTCTACCAAGCCACAATAAAACCTACATGTAGGCCATGTTTTAAAGTTCTCTTTATTCATTTAAACATGGAAAGGCAAAAAAGACATTTGAGACTGAGCAATGTTCCCATATCTTATAAATGAAAATAAGATTGGTTCTTCTTTCCTTTCATACTTTTTATAGTACATTTATCACTTATTTCTTGTTCTACTTAAATGTTGTATATTGGCTTTTGGAGTCCCCTAAAATTATGTTGTATCCTTTATGGGCAGTGGCAGTCAAGTAGTTAGCAGGCATCTGCTTCCCCATTCCCTGTCTCTATTGGCACAAAAAAGGTGTCCTCTACTGGGTACCTTGGAAGAATGATTGGCATGGAATGGGGTCATGGCCAATGAACAGCTCATAGACATACACTTTTTTTCCCCTAATCCCAAGAGAGTTTCAGCAGTTTTCTCAGTTGCTTTCTTAAAGAATCCTCTGGTTAAGAAATTTCCAATGACCATTCTCCAGACTCTTCGAAGAAAGAAAAATAGATTAAATCATTAGGAGAAAAAGATTTGAACTGAAAACACAGCCTAATCATCGTGGTGAATGCCGTCTGTTCATTGGTGATCTGGGCAAGTGAAGGAGTCCTGGAGATCTGACAGCTGGCTGGCATATTTCTGAATGAGTGAGGAAATTTTCCAGTTCATCTGTGGAGAATTTAGTCCGAAATTACAGCATTAGGCTACCCATCTGCAGCCTGCAATTGGTACAGACAAGAGAATCACTATTACTTTGTGGAGACAAGCCACAAATCTGGAATGAGGCAGACTGGCATGCCTATTTGGGGTTGGCAGGGCTGAGGTTTAGTCTATTGTTGCAAGCCTGCCTTGCCAAGGGAGAGTGAGAGTCTGATTAGATTGTGCCCTCGTCACACACATTATCTTAGAATGGACGGAATGTGTGGAATGAACTGAGAAACTCTGACTTTATGAAGGCTGTTGTTCACACTCCCTTGCTTGTTGTTTGTGCCCTTCCTAATGGGCTAGTGTCTTTTTCCTCTGAAGGCCATCTATTACTCGAGTTGGATGGCTCTGTTTTGATGCTGATATCAGTTTATGGGTTATTATATCCATTTGCAAATCATGACTCAAAAGAGGAAACTCTGGGATGCAAAACACTCCATATGCCCATAAATCACAAACTGAATAAAAGTTGGCAACATAAACGTGATTGTGTTGGGAGTTTGAAAGCTTCAGTCAGCCAGCCTTTATTGAAACTCTGATGTTGTATGCTGCACTACTTGGGGACTGCAAAGAAAATAAAGACTATAAAAGAGAATGTATGGAAAGGAACTTAGAGGTCATATAGTCCAAATGGCCATCTTGAATAGATGACTGGCTTCTTGCCATTGGGCTTATATTTTAAAGAGGAGGATAACTCCAAAAAAGAACCCATGTTTTGGCCCAAATAGAGCACATTGACTGTGGCGTGTGTGTGTGTGTGTGTGTATGTATGTGTGTATATATATGTGTGCATATATATGTGTATATATGCATATATATGTGCAAATATATATAAAACATATGTTATCATTAGTTCCTGTTAAAATGTATGAGGGCTTTGAGGTTCACCTGGATTTAGTGACTTGCCCAAGATCAGAGATAGCAGTGTACAGTGCCAAAATTGTACCCCAGGTGAAAAGCCCTACCTTTCTATTTATACTTGGGGAAGGAAAGTAGATGTAGAGTCATAAGAACTGAAATAAATGCTTTTATTTTTCCAGCACTTGAAGTTGTATAAATTAGGAATAATATTTTCCACTCTCTGAGTTTTAATTTACTCATTTATAAATGGCAAAAGTAGTTGATTGTCAACACACAAGGTGGCTAGGATGAAGTATGAAAATAATATATGTGAACTTAAAAAATTCCAAAGCATTACAAAAAATGAACTTCTGTTTAGGCAAGAAACATGAATTGAGTGACTCTATTATGTTTAGCATTTTGCTGGAGTAGCATTAGAGAGAACACGAAGACATTGTGGAGGCAACAGAGAGCTCAGCCTACAGTGCAAAAAGGCAAGCATATGATTACATTGTTATGAGATAATTGCCCTGGCATCAGGAGAAGGAGAAAAAATGAACACTGTCTGGAGAGGTTGAAGATGATGCTATAGAAGAAGCCATGTCTCAGATTTTGTCAAATGGAGAAGGACGCTCATGTCTGGCCAAGATAATATCACAATGAGGAGAGGTGAGAAGAATAGGCTATGTTAAAAATATTTTTAAATTGTAACCTTTTATTCTAAAATAGTCTTTTTATTTTAGAATAGATTTAGATTTACATAAATATTATGAAGATAGTATAGAGTTCCCACATATACCCCACACCCAGATTCCTATATTAATATCTTACATTAGCATAATACAATTATTATAATTAATGAAAAATATTGACTATTAACTAAAGTCAATACTTTATTGTGATTTCCATAATTTTTACCTAGTGTCTTTTTATTGGTTCCAGGAGCCAATTTAGGATATTACATTACATTTAGTCATGATGTCTCCTTAGGCTCCTTTTGGCTGTGAAAGTGTCTGAGATTTCCTTGTTTTGGATGACCTTTACATTTTTGATGAATACTTGTCAAGCATTTTGTATAATGTCCCTCAGTTGGGGTTTGCCTGATATTTTTCTCTGATAGACTGGAGTTACGGCCTTTTGAGAGGAAGATCGCAGAGGTAGAGCACTATTATCACTTCGTATCAAGGGTATATATTGCCAATATGACATATCACTCCTGATATTAACCTTAATCATCTAGCTGAGGCAGTGTTTGTCAGGATTTTTCACTGTAAAGTTTCTTCCCTTCCGGCCACCACTTTAATTACTGTACTCTTTGTAAGAAAGTCAATCTGCACAGTCCTACTCAAGGAGTGAGGAGTTATGCTCAACCTTCTTTAGGGTGAAATCATTATTATATAAATAATTTTGAATTCTTTCGCATGGGAGAGTTGTTTATCCATTCAATCATTTATATAAACCAGTATTGACCCATGAGTGCTTATTTTATACTTTGGTTTATGATCTAATAATTTATTTATTTCGTTGCTTACATTGTCCAGCTTTGGTCAATACGAATCTTAAGTGGCCTTCTGTATTCCTTTGACCTACCTCTCATTGTGGTTTTTTTGCATACTTACTTTCTGGCACTATTGGATGGTCTAGAATTATCTCATATATTTCCTGCTTGAGGCCATTTCTCCAAGAATTGCTGGCTCTTTTTATTGTATTAGAAATCAGCATCTGGGTATAGGTGTGCTGGTTGCTACTGGAATGTTATTGCTTCTAAGGCTTGTCAGCTGACAGAGAAGGAAATAAATGTTTGAAAACTAAATCATGTGAATACACATATTTATAAACATCTCTGTATGCAACCATTTGTGTCAATACTGAGCTAAAAATGAGTTCAGACTGATGTCTCCCATCCTAATCTATTACAATAGGGATCATTTCAGTCTTCTCTCCTTGTAGATTCTTTGGGGTTTTTCTACATGGATAATCATGTCAAATAATAGTTTCATTTCTCCCTTTCCAATATGTATCTGTTTATAGTTTTCTCTGGTTATATTGCACAAGTTAGGGCTACCATTAAGATATTGAACAATTTGCTGTTTGTTTTGTTGTGTTTGGTTTTTGTTTGTTTCTAGTTTGCTTATTCATTGCTGTTTTTTCAGATAACGGTGAGTCCTTCAGCTGGTGAATAAAATCCCCCAGGTTTTTAACATTTTACAATTGATTTTATAAGCATTGAAAATGACTTGAAATAAATCTAGTTGTTCAAAAAAAAAAAAAAAAAGATATTGAACAGGAGTGGTAGGAGAGGATATCCATGCCTCATTCCTGATCTTGGGTAGGGTAAACGCCCAGTCTGTCATCAAGGATGAGTTTGGTTGTAGGTTTTGTGTAGGTGTTCTTTATTAAGCTGAGAATGTTCTCTTCTATATTCCTAAGTTGTGAGTGTAATAGTTGGGGCTCCACAGAGGGACAGAACAAGTAGGACACACACACACACACATACACACACACACATACACACACACACGAAGGAGTTTATTAAGGAGAATTGGCTCACATGATTACAAAGGTGAAGTCCCACAATAGGCCATCTGTAAGCTGTGGAATGAGATAAGCCAGTAACATGGCTTCGTCCTAGTCTCAAACCTTCAAAACCAGGGAAGCCAACAGTGCAGCCCCCCCAGTCTGAGGCCAAAGGCTTGAGAGTCCCTGGGAAGCCACTGATGCAAGTTCCAGAGTACAAAGTCCAAAGAACCTGCAGTCTGATGTCCAAGGACAGAAGGAGAAAAGGCATCCCACTACAGAAAGAGAAGTTTAACAATGAATATGCCCCCTCTTTGGCTTGCTTTGTTCTCACCTCAGTGGTAGGCAGTGGATTGGATGGTGAACACCCACATTGAGGGGAAATTTTTTTCTCCCAACCTACTGATTCACACACCATCTAGGCATTCCTTAATCCAATCAAGTTGACACCTAATATTAACCTTCACAGTGTGTTCTTTTTTTAAAAGCATAAATGGATGTTGGATTTTGTCATGCTTTTTTTGAGGTCAGTTGATATAACCATATGACTTTTCTTCCTTAGCCTGTTGATGTGATGGTTACACTAATTTTTGAATGTTGAATCATGCTTGCATAACTGGAATGAACTCTACTTGGTTGTCGTGTTTATTATCATTATTTATTGTTAGATTCAATTTGTTAATATTTTATTGAAGATTTTGTGTCTAGCTTATGTCAGTTACTGATCTGTAGTTTTGTATCTTGTGACTTTTTTATCTGGTTTTGATATTAGAGCAAAGTTGGCCTTATGAGATAAATTAGGAAGCCTTCCCTCTGCCATTTTTTAGAAAAAAAATATGAAGAATTGGTGTCATTTCTTCATTAAATGTTTGGCAGAATTCACCAGTAAAGATGTGGGCTTGGTGCTTTCCTTTTTGAAGTTTGATTATTGATACAATTTCTTCAATAGACATGGAACTTTTCAAGTTATCTGTTTCTCCTTGTATGAGCTTTAGTCGTTTCTGTCTTTCAAGGAATTGGTCTGTTTTATCCAAGTTATCTAACTTGTGGGCATAGTGTTGTTCATAGTATTCCTTTTTTATACTTTTAATATCATAGGATCAGTAGAGATGAATCCTCCTTTTTGACCTTGTTCATTTGTGTCTTTTCCTTTTTTTTGGTTATAAATTTTACTGATCTTTTTAAAGAACCAGCTTTTGGATTCATTGATTTTTTTTTTCTATTTTCCTGTTTTTAATTTCATGTATTTCCATTCTGATTATGCTTGCTTATACTTAAATTACCATTTCCCCAGTTTCTCAAGGAAAAAAATATTAAATTACTGATTTTATACCTTTTTCTCTTCCAATAAATATATTTAATGCTATTATTTTACCTTTAGGAACTGCTTTTGCTAAATCCCACACATATTGGTAAGTTGAATTTTCATTTTCATCTTGTTAAAATTATTTTTAAAATTTATCTTGCTACTTATTCTTTAACCCTTGTGTTATTTAGAAGTCTTTTGTTAAATTTGCAAATATTTGAGGATTTTCCAGCTATCTTTTTATTATCTCTAGTTTAATTCCATGTGGTCTTTAAATAAACTTTGTATAGTTTCTATTCTTCTTTATCTGTTAAGATGTGTTTTATGACCCAGAATATATTGGTGACTATGAGCTGAAGAAAAATGTGTATTATGCTGTTATTGGATGAAGTATTCTATAAATGTCAAAAGAACAAGTTGAGTGATAGTGTTGTTAAGGTCAATTGTGTCCTTACTGTTATATTCTGTCTGTTTGATCTATTACTGACAGAGGTGTGTTAAAGTCTCTGACTATAATAGTAGATTCCTCTATTTCTGCTTGCAGTTTTATCAATTCTGGCCTCATGTGTTTTGCTGCTGTCTTCAGTTAGGATTATTATGCCATCTTAAATAACTGATCACTTTATCATTATTTAATGCTTTTCTTTTCCATAATAGTCTTCCTTTTTCTGAAGGTAGCTTTTTCAGAAATTAATATACTTCCAGCTTTTTTTTGATTGGTGTTAGTACAGTATATCTTTCTCCATCTCTTTATTTTTGATTTATTTGTGTCTTTGTACTTAATGTAGGTTTCTTGTAAACAATATGAAGTTGGATTTTGTTTATCCACTCTGACAGGTTTTGTTTTTGTTTTTGTTTTTTTTTTTGAGACGGAGTCTTGCTCTGTCATCCAGGGTGGAGTGCAGTGGTGCGATCTCGGATCACGGCTGCCTCCCGGGTTCACGCCATTCTCCTGCCTCAGTCTCCTGAGTAGCTGGGACTACAGGCGCCTGCTACCACACCCGGCTAATGTTTTGTATTTTTAGCAGAGACAGGGTTTCACCATGTTAGCCAGGATGGTCTGGATCTCCTGACCTCGTAATTCACCCATCTTGGCCTCCTAAAATTCTGGGATTACAGGCATGAGCCACTGCACCCCGCGAGTGGTCTCCATTTTTAATTGGTGTATTTAAACCATTCATATTTAAAATGATAATTAATTTAGTTGGGTTAATATCTACTGTGCACATATCTGCCTTCTATTCATTACCCTTCTCATTTGTTTATTTTACTTCCTCTTTTTTTGTTTTTCTTGTTTTAATTAAATATTTATATTTTCATTTTATCTCTTCCCAGCATCTCAATTATAATTCTTTATAAATTTTGTTTGTTGTTCTAGACTTTACAATATCTAGTGAATTATGCAGACATGACCTTATCTGTAATATCAATCAGATTGTGATAAATAATGAAATAATAAGATGATAAAAGTAATGTAAATACCTTTCTCTGAGTTTTTACTAGTCAAGCCCTATGCTAAGCATTTTTTATAATGATCACAGTTAACAGCGAAGATCTTGCTGCGTTTCTGGATAGTAAAACCTCTGAAAATATGTCCCCTAATGCCCCAAACCTCCAGCCTCCAGAGGTTTGTCCTGCTAACGATGGTTCACCCTCACCTTTCAGCAGTTCACCAAAATTACCATTTAAGTATTCCTTTCAGTTTATGGCTCCAGTGGGTTTCTGCTTCAGATAAGAGGATCTCAGCTGTGTTTCTCTGAGTGAGCCTGTTTCTCTAGATTTCAGGGTTGCAGGTGGCACTGCAATCTCAGTTCTCTGAGGGTTCCAAGAAAATTCATTCATTTTCAGTTTTTCCAGGTTTTACTTGTTTTAAGAATAGGAGTGATGACTTCTAAGCTTTTACATGGGAAGTTGAAACTGGACGTTCAAGGAGACAATTTTCATGTGGCTGGAGTATAAGCGGTATGAATAAGATGTGATAAGCGAGGCTATAAAAATAGGTATGGTTAGGATTTCAGCAAGGTTTTTTGTGCCATGCTAAAAGTTTGGACTATATGTTTTAAGCCAGAGATGTGCAAATATGGAAGAGTTTTAGCTGGGTAGTCACACAGCCAAAATGATTACATTGGTAGCAAGGTGGGGGTTTATTCCCTGGGTAATGGAGGCACAGACATGATGTAGTCAGAATTATGCAATGGCATCACAAATACTTGTCCCATTTAGATATCTTAGGTGCTTTTAATGCTATTGTTATTTCAGCAGGACATATGCTACTGTTTATTTTAATTGGACTAGACAGAAAGCGTCTTGTGTTATCTTGTTCCATACTGCTTTCCCAATGAACTAGGGATAGCAGATACTTAAATAGAAATTGAATTGGGTGAACTAAATCACTTAGGAGTTTCAATGCAATTTCAGCTCAAGCTACCTCTGGTAGATATGTTGTTGGAAATACAGGTTAGATGAGTCTTAATATATTATTTTCTGTAAGCCTTTTGAAGTCATGTTAATTTTATACTTTCGAGTGAAGAAGAGGTAAAAAGAAACTTGCTTCTGTTTCTGCTGTTTAAAGGATTATTGTGGCAAAATTATGAAGAGAACAATTTATAGCATTACATATATTTATATTGTTAAAGTAATACACATGATTTCATACACAAATCAACAGATATGATATATTGGTACATTTTCACAACAATGCCTAGGAAATCATTGTATCAAAGGCTAATGGACTTGACAAGCACTGAGATGACACTGTCAATAAGTCAGACACTGTGTTAGGCACTATAAATACAATGTGAAGATGATAGACCTGCTTTAATGACTCAAAATCTAGTTGATTATGCAGGTATGACATTATCCAAAAATCAGATTGTCATACATGATGAAATAATAATAAGATAAAAATAATGTGAGTATCTTTCTTTGAGTTTTTAGTAGTCAAACTATGCTAAGCGTTCTTTATAATGATCATGATTAATCTTCATCACAATCATAATATGTCGATATTATACCCATTTTTTAGGTGAAAAATATGAGGCTCAGGGACCTTAAATGTTTTGCTCAAGGTCATGGTAAGCAGAAAAACCAGGATTGGAAAGTACATCTTTCTGACTCCAAAACTTTCACTCCCATCTGTTACACTATATTAAAGGTATAGGAACACAGAAGGTATGATTAATTCTATCTGGATGAGTCAAGAAAAGCTTCCCAGGGAAGGTAGCATTTAAACTAGATTTTGACAGAAGAGTTGGATACTGCCAAGCCAAAAATAAAGGAACATGTAAAACAGAAGAGCAAGAAAAAAGGTATGTAGGGGTTCAGGATTGGTAAAATATGTGGAATGGCTGGAGCATGGGCACATGGATGGCATCTGTGGGTAAAGAGGCCTGGTCTGCTTAAGGCTGAAAAAAATAGAAGGGTAAAGTGTGTTTACTGCCATGGTAAGGCATGAATTATAAGCCACAGAAAATTTTCGAATGGAAGAGGAAGTGACCTGATCAAATCTGAGTTTTAGCAAGGTTACACTGGAGGCGTGTGAAGGATGAAGTGCAGTGAAGCAAGCCTGCAGGCAAGGAGAACATTTTGAGAGCTGTTATGAATACAGGAGAAAGAAGTTTTAAGATCTAATTCTTAATACCAAATCAAAAATATTTAATATTCAGGATCAGAATATTTAGATTCTCTTGTAAGAAAAAAAAACTCTTGATTTTCTTGAGATTTGCACTCACTAATAAGTAGAAATGGTTTCAATGCCTGGGTTACAGGATGAGTTAATCCCAGCCTCAGGGTTCTGAATTTTACAGAGAAGTCCTCCTGTTTCTTCCGAACAAAGAAAGATAAAACAACAATGCTCCAACTTCATCATGCCTAGAAAATTCATCAATGTTCATTTATTCTTTGAAAGAATATTCAATTCCTACAATGTCGTAGACATTCCTATTCAAAAAAATTTATTGAGCACTAGATATAAAGCACTGTGCTAGGCACTAGAACTAGAATGGCAAAACACACATGCATTGTGTTTCCAGATGGTTTACAATCTAAAAAATTTGGCATGTGGTAAGAAAGTGCCCAAACTTTGAGGAAAAAAAAGATACCCAAATTTTAAAGCAATGCAGGGTAAAAATCTCCTTTTGATTAGATTTTAGGACTGATTTAATTCTGTATGTGTGCCTCACTTCTTCTCCACTCGTGTGTATCCAAACCACTGTTCTCTCGTGGTTTACTATTTCCTTCAGGTTTATCTCCAGATGTGGCATGGTTTTGGCCCATTCCTTTGCCATGTAGCTCAAAACTTGCTCTAGATAACTCAGGTTGTCTAGTAACTGTCAAGATCTGACTAACCTGGTCTCAGGATCCTCTTGCAAACAGAAAATATCCCAATATAGATACATGGTTCTTGGTACTGGACATTTGATTGGGATAGTCTTCTTCAGACTTACCATTGTTTTCCTTAAACAACATTGGAGTTCAGGATCCTGAAGTTTGAAAGATAAAATATGCCTTCTAATCATAATATGTTTTCATCTATTTTTGTGAAAACTTAAATGACTTTGACTCAAAATGTTTCAATCCTAAAGTTGTTTGAAAAGAGTAGTTAATAACGTGTATTTGGTGGTAGAAGGAAGTCCAATAAATTTTCTTATGTTTAATCCATGTCCTTGAAGTTCTTTTACAAAGCATGGACACACATCCTTGTTAGCAATTAAGCTAAGAAAGAGTCTTAAAATAAAATGCAGCTGGACACTGAAGTGAGAAGTTTGGGTGACATGCAGACATTTACAAGCAAGTATCAATGGGATATATCACACAACTGGTCATAACGAACCTCTTAATTTCTGGAGGGGGCAGTGATGAAACTTATTGGTGGGCAGGAGTCTGAGAAAATGGACAAGTGAATTATGTGTCACAGGAAAGAAGAGATCCCCCAGCCAAGACCTCTTTTAATTAGCAATGGCCCTGTTTGAGATTGGAGCAGACTCTCATCAAGTGAAGGCAGGCCATCATAGATGGGCCATCTGCTCTGTTTCCTCACAATGGCACTTGTTCAGTTCTTACCTTTAGAACCTGCTCCCTTTGATGAGATAAACAATATGTTTGAAGCACCATAGATGCTGTGCAGCTTAGCAGAGAAATGATGTTTTATGAAGTGTCATCCTGTGCAGCCATCTGCAGAAAATCACATTTGACTATCCTTGGGGACTATTGCCATTTATGTCAGGGTTTCGATTCCATCCATTGAAAACTGTCAATTTCTTACTAGGTTAAACATAGCATACTGCACTGTCCTTTTTCTCGGATGATGAAAGGATTTCCATTATATACTGATTCATGGATAAAAGTCAGTTATTGGAGATGAATTATTTAATGGGAATACAATATAGAAAATAATAATGCCACACTTCTAACAAGAGTTGATTGTAAACCAATTTCCTGTCTCCTATAAATGAATTATTCAGAACTATGAACTATTCCACCTCAAGATTAGCTAGAAATTGAGTTGTATAAGTCACAAAAAGAATTATATTAGTCACTAACACATTAAAACATTTTAAAATTTCAATTTATTCAAGATGATATAATGAGACAAAGGCATTACTTAACACTGACAAATACATTATGTCATTTAAATCCACTTCTGTGTGTGTGTATATATATACACACACACACAGAGAAACAAAATTTTGTGTATGTTTACAAAAAATATATTCATATATGTACATATATATTTTCTAAACAAGTATTTTCTCACATAATCACAAAGCCATTATTACACCTAATGAAGTTAACAATAATGCCCTAGTAATGTAGAATACCAAATGCATGTTAACATACCTTCAGTCATATCAAAAATACATTTTCAGACTTGATTTTCTTTAATAAGTTCTCATTGCACATGGTTGTTATGTTTCTTAACTATCTTTTTTCCCAAACTTCATTGAGTTATAAATGACATGTAAAAATTGTATACATTCAAGGAACATTATTTTGTATATGTTTTGACATACATATATATTGTGAAATGATTACCACAATCAAGCTAATTAACATATGTCACCTCACATACTTTTTATGATGAGAATGCTTAAGATTTACTCCTAGTAAATTTTAAGTATACAATATATTATCAATTCTCATCACCATGCTATACTCAGGTATCCAGAACTTACAATTGCAAATCTACATCCTTTGAGCAACACCTCTTTGTTGTCGCCGGCCCCTATACCCTGTTAACCATCCTTCTAGTCTCTGTTTCTATGAGGTTGATGTTTTTAGATTCTAAGTAATGCAGTATTTGTCTTTCCATGTTGGTTTATTTATTTCATTTAGCACAGTATTCTCAGGTACATCCATGTTATTGCAAATGGCAAATTTTTCTTCTTTTTAAAGGCTGAATAATGTTCTGTGTGTGTGTGTGTGTGTGTGTATGTATTTTCTTTATCCATTCATCTCTCCATGGACTTAGGTTGTTTACCTATCTTGGACATTGTGAATAATTCTTCAAGAATACGAGAGTGCAGATTTCTCTTTCAGATAATGATTTATTTTCTTAAATGTATCACCAGAAGTGGGATTTCTGGATCACGTGGTAATTCTACTTATCTGAGGAAACTTTATAGTGTTTTCTATAGTGGCTGTACCAATTTATATTTTCATCAACACTGTACAAAGGTTTTCTTTATTCCACATCCTCACCAACACTTAGTTTTTGACTTTTTTCATAATAGCGATCCTAACATGTGTGAGGTGATACTTGTGATTTTGATTTGAATTTCCCTGAAAATTAGTGATGTTGAACACTTTTTCATATACCTATTGACCATTTGTATCTTTTCCTTGGAAAAATGTCTACTTTGACTAATTTTCCACCACATTATTTTTGTACTATTGACTTGTATGAGTTCTTTATATAGTTTAGATAGTAACCTCTTATTGTATATAGGGTTTCCAAATCTTTTCTCTCATTCTGTGAGTTGCATTTTCATTTTGTTGGATGTTATGAGTGCAGAAATATTTTGGTTTGATGTAGTCCCACTTGTTAATTTTTGCTTTTGTTCTCTGTGTTTTTTATATTCTATCCAAAAAATCTAAAGTGATGGAGCTTTTCTCTCAGATTTTCTTATAGGAGTTTTACCATTTCAGGTATTATATTTAAATTTTTAATTCATTGGTGAGTTGATTTCTGTGCATGGTGTAATTTAAGGATTCAATTACTGTTTTACTGCATGTGGATAAACAGTTTAACACACACTGTCTATTGAAGAGACAGTGTTCTCTCCGTTGTATATTCTTGATGCCTTTGTCAAAGATAAGTTGACCATATATGTGTGGGTTTATTTCTGCACTTTTTATTTGGTTCCATTGCTCTATGTGTCTGTTTTTATGCCAATACCATATTGTTTTGATTATCATAGATTTGTGATATGGTTTGAAATCAGGAAATTTGATGCTTCCAGCTTTATTCTTCTTGCTCAAGATTGCTTTAGGTACTCAGAGACTTTTGTCTTTCCATATGAATTTTATGATGGTCTTTTCTATTTCTGTAAAATATGCCTTTGAAATTTTGATAGGGATTACATTGACTCTATAGATCATTGTGGGTAGTACAGACATTTAGACAATATTGAGTCTTATCCATGAACATGAGATGCCCTTCAATTTTTTTGTGTCTTCTTCAATTTGTTTCATTAATATTTTATAGTGTTCAGTATACAGATCTTTCAACTCATAGGTTAAATTTATTTCTAGGTATTTTATTCTTTTTAATGCAACTGTAAATGGGATTATTAAGAATTTCATTGTGAGATAGCTCATTAGTGTATAGTGATTTTTGTTTGCTGATTTGGTATCCTGCAGCTTTACTGAATTTATTAGTTCAAACAGGTTTTTGGTGAAGTTCTTCATATATATATATATATATTTAAAATTACATTATCTGCCAACAGACAATTTTATTTCATCCTGTCCAATTTGGATGTCCATATTTTTCTTTTGTTGACTAATTTATCTGACCAGGACTTCCAATACTATGTTCAATAAAAGTGGCAAGAGTTGGCATCTTAGTCTTGTTCTTATTCTTGGAGGAAAAGTTTTCAATTTTCTTTTTCATTGAATATGATGTTAGCTCTTGGGCTTTGTAATATATGGCCTTTACTATGTTGAGGAACATTCCTCGTATACCTTATTTGTGACAGTTTTAAGATCATGAAATGTTGTTGGATTTTGTCAAATGCTTTTTCTGTATCTTTTGAGATGACTATATAATTTTTGTCCTTTATTCTGTTAATGTGGCATAACACATTTATTGATTTGCATATGTTGAAACATCCTTGTAACCCAGGAACAAATATCACTTGGTCATGGCATACGATCCTTTTAATGCATTGTTGAACTTCGTTTGATCGTATTTTGCAACTATGTTCATCAGAAATATTGGCTTGAATTTTCTTTTCTTATTGTTTTCCTTAACTGACTTTTAATTTTGGATATTGGCTTGTAATTTTCTTTTCTTATATTGTCCTTATCTGGCATTGGTGGCAGGTTTATGCTGGTCTCATAAAATGTGTTTGTAAGTGCTCCTTCTTCTTCAATTGTTATGGAAGAAGTTTAGAGGAATTGGCATTAATTATTTAAATATTTGGTAGAATTCATCACTGAAGCCATCCGATCTCGAGGTTCTCTTTGTTGAGAGAGTTTATTTACTAATTTAATATTACCAATTTTAGGTTTACTTAAATTTTCTATTTTTTCATGAGTCCATCTTGGTAGTTTGTATGTTTCTAGAACATTCATCTCTTCTATGTTATCTAATTCGTTGGCATATACTTGCTCATAGTAGTCTCATGATCTTTTGTATTTTTGTGGTATCAGTGGTAATGTCATCTTTCATTTCTGATTTTATTTATTTGAGTCTTTAGCTGATGATTTGTCAATGTCGGTTATCTTTTTAAAAAACTGTTGGTTTCATTGATCTTTTCTAATGTTTTTCTAGTTTCTATTTCATCTTTTTTCTCTTCTGATCTTTATTTCCTTCTTTCTACTAAATTCAAGCTTAGTTTATTCTTCTTTTACTAGTTACTTGAAGTATAATGTTAGGTTGTTTATTTGGCATCTTTCTTTTTCTTCATGTAGGTGCCTATTGCTACAAACTTCCCTCTTAGAACTGCATTTGCAGAATCCACAAGTTTGGTGGGTTCTGTTTTCAGTTTTGTTTGTCTCAAGATATTATTTTTAAATTTTCCTCTTAATTTCTTCTCTGCCCCATTGATTATTCAGGAATGTGTTATGTAATTTCCATGTATTTGTGAATTTTCCAAAAAATCTTCCCGTTATTGACTTCTAATTTAATATTATTTTGATCAGAAAAGTTACTCGATATATCTTCAGTTTTCTTAGATTGACTAAGGCTTGTTTTATGGCCTAACATATGACTTAGCCTGGAGAATGTTTTCTGTGTGCTTGAGAATAATATATATTCTATTGCTGTTGGATGGAATGTTTTGTATATGTCTGTTAGGTCTATTTGTTCCAAAGTATTGCTCAAGTCCAGTATTTTCTTACTGATTTTCCGTTTGGATGACCTATTCATTGTTAGAAGTAGGATATTCAAGCCTACTACTATTATTGCATCACTGTCTGTTTCTCCCTTCAGATCGATTAATATTTACGTATTTAGGTGCTATCATTGGTGCGTATTATTTACAATTGCTATATCTCCTTAAATAGTCAATTATTTTATCATTATTAAATATCCTTTTTTATTGTTTTTACACTTTTTAACTTAAAGCGTATTTTGTCTGATACAAGTATAGCTACCCCTGCTCTTTTTCTGTTTGCATGGGATGCTGTTTGCCATCTCTCAACTTTCAGTCTATGGTTCTTGAAGCAGAAGTGAGTCTCTTGTAGACAACATTGATTTAGTTTGTTTTTTTAATCGGTTTGACCACTCCATATCTTTTGATTGGAGAATTTAACCCATATACATTAAAGGTAATTATTGATAAATAAGAATTTATTATTGTTTATTAATTATTTCTGGCTGTTTTGTGGACTCTCTGTTCCTTTCTTACTCTCTTGCTTTTCTTCCTTGTGATTTGATGATTTTCTGTAGCGGTTTCCTTTGATTCCTTTCTCTTTATCTTTCATATATCTACTATAGGTTTTTGTTTTGTGGTTATAAAAGACTTACATAAAATGTCTTACTGTAACTATTTTAAGTTTATAACAATAGTAATTACATACCAAAACTTTACCCTTCCCCCTCATTGTATGCTTTTGATGTCACAATTTACATCATTTTATATTGTGTATCCATAAATACATTATTATAGCTATATTTTAAATTTTTTTCCTCTAGCCTTTATACTGGAGCTATAAGTAATTTATACACCATCATTCAAATATCAGAGTATTCTGAATTTGACTACATACTTTTACCAGTGAGTTTTATACTTTTATATGTTCTTACGTTACTAACTTCCTTTCATTTCAGATTGAAAAACTCTCGAGTATTTTTTTCCTTTAAGTAGAGAATTAGTATTAGAGACCACAACCTATATGCTAGGGGTGCTCATTGCTCCTGAGTCACCACAGATTCGAGGCCTTTCTAGTAGATAGAAACAGGCAATATGTATTCTTAAAATGAAAGAGATAAAATATTTTTACCTTAATATTTCCAATTCAATATTAAGATGTGAAATTTTATTTTCCTTATACTTATTTTTTTCTCAAATTGAAAATTCTTGTTTTAATTGGCATTAACATAGTTATTCACTTTATCCTACAACATACTTTAAAAACAGAAACATAACATAGCTTAAAAATAAAAATGCTAATATGAGTATTAAAACTAAATCTACATAATACAGTTTAAGATCTCCATTTTCCTACTTATAAATGAGAGTGAGCATCATACACACATGCATACGTGTGTATATATATATAATATCTTCCTAATTTTTTCTTGTGTGGTCTCTCTTCGTATTACCTGACAAATTTTTGTATTACATGCTTGATTATTTTCTTTTTAATTATTAGAAGTGCTTTAAATTATTAAGGATGTGAAAACTGATATAAATTACAAACTTTTTATCAGTTCATTATTACTTTTTTCTTTGTATATAGTGTTTTATAATGTAACTTTTTGTGTTCTTAATGTTTATGTAGTCAAATTTATCAAGTTGTTTTATAATACTTTAGAGTCAAAGGAAAGTTTCATATATCCTTGGTTTATAAAGAAATTCATCCATGTTTCTTCCTACTGCTTATGTGATTTCTTATTCTGATTCTCTTGATATTCACGCAGGTGTGTGGTGTGAAGAACAGATTCAATTTTATCTTTTTCCATATGGCTCCTCAGTTGGCAAAACATTAAAAAGTCTATTTTAGAGCTCTACTTCTAGATGGGATGGACTAGCTTGTATCTTGATAAAACAAAATAGAAATGGGAGGATACAATGATAATAGTAATACAAAGTGGATTTTTTGAAGGTATTGCTGAGCTGTCATGTCCTTCAGGACTTGCGGGACTCAGTTGTTGGATAGAAGGGAAATACACTGTGATGAATAAAGTACTCTCTACTGTACTTACCCTTAAGGAATTTGCTAAGGTAATGTGCCTAGAACTGAGAGACTGAGAAGCCAAGCATAAAGCAGAGACTAATAGATTGAGACCTTGAGTGAACAATTTAATGTGTTTTGACAAATATATACTTCTTTATAACCAACACTCAAACAAGATACAAAATATTTCATTGCCCAAGAAAATTCATTTGTACTTCTTTCCAGTCAATACAGAAGAACCACTGTTATGATTTCCTTCAACTAGTTTTCCCATTCTTGAATTTCTTATAAATGGAATCATACGCATTTACTAATTTATACCTTTATTATTTTGTTAAACATAATGTTTTTGATATTCACATATGTTATTAGTATCCATTTGGGTTTTAAATTAGCTAGTTTACTTTTAGAGAATACGGTACTATCCTAAACTATTTCACAGCTGTTTGGGTTATTGAATACCTTTTGTACCTGTCCTATTTATCTGTCTTCTGGGGCTAGACTTTTCTGTTTTTGAATATCTACTTGACCTTATATATATTTATATCTATCTCATGGTATCATGGTATCTATAACTTTGTAGGTAGGGGCTGTGGATTAACCATCTCTTTTTAATTTATTTTTTATTTTTTATTTTTTTTGGAGATGGAGTTTCACTCTTGTTGTTGCCCAGGGCGTGATCTCGGCTCACTGCAACCTCCACCTCCTGGGTTCAAGCGATTCTCTTCTCAGCCACCTTAGTAGCTGGGATTACAGGCATGCACCAGCAAGCCCATCTAATTTTGTATTTTTTTCAATAGAGACAGGGTTTTGCCATGTTGGTCAGGCTGGTCTCAAACTGCTGACCTCGGGTTATCCACTTGCCTCAGCCTCCCAAAGTGTTAGGATTACAGGCGTGAGCCACCACACCCGGCCTAACCATCTTTTATCCAGGTTTAACACAGTTTCTGTTACATAGTTGGTGGCCAGTACATTGGACCAAGATTCTGCTTTTCATTGATATATCACCTGTAAGTGTAGCACTGTCACTCCAAAACTGTTTGCCTTTGAACCAACCCTTCTCCTTTATCTTGAACAAACTCTCAAATTTATTGTCTTTATTTGATCTATTGGATCACTTCCCAACATTGAAAGTGGCAACTTAAGTACTGAGTCAGTTAAATAAAAATATAAACTTCCGAGTATACTAATTGACACAAGTTAGTTGCTCAAGAAAGTCATGGGAAAGGAAATGGGAACTCAAGCTCAATTCTTCTTGGGCTGTTAATTGAAGCCACAGAGGTCCTACTATGTCCTACAGTTGAGCCTAAGTTATATAACTATTTTTATTGTTTCAAAATTATATCAGCTTTGTTTTTCTTTTCTTGTGTTTTTCTATTTAAAAATTTATGCTATTATATCTATGACATTCCTATCTTTATCAGAAAGTAAGTACCTTACAATTAAGAGACTATGTCTTTCTGTACTTCTGTCTTTCGCTATAGGACCAAGCTAGAGTTTATACACACTGGACACTCAAATATATAGAGAAAAGAGTGATGGTGCTAATGAATGCAGAACAGAATAATACATGGATATAATCCCTAGGTGCTCAAAACATACAATGTCACATAAAAGCGTATTCTAACTGTCACTTTTGACGGCAGAGCAAAAGGAACAAAGAGATGAAAATCAAAGAGAACATCTGTATATAAAGTGAGACGAAGTAACAGAAGAGAAACTTAGTCATGAGAAGGTGTTATAACTGTGAATTGCCAAACTCAAGGGAAGGGTTTAGAAAAATACGATAGGCTCCACTTACAAGAAACTCAGTTTTGTTCAGTAAATGGATTCTGTAATTGGAATTTTTGCTCCTTCTTCTCCTCTGGGAGTATGTGGATGAGAGTTAATTAATGTGATAAAGTTGTGCAGTTTCTGTGAATACTGTAATTGTTAAAGATTCAAATTGCCCTTCATCTGTGTAATTTGGGTAAAGATACGAGAATGGGCAAAGAAGACCCAAATCTGCTCTCTCTGAAGTTTTAGGCTCCAGAGTTAAGATTATATAAGGAAGGGATAAAATGGAGGAAGACGAATACTTCAGATTTGTAACAGATAATTGTAAGCCTGATTGTATAGCTTCGTGCATACATCTCATCTGTCAGGTCATTGGGATAGCTTTTAAATAGGCATACTCAGGATGAATTCCACAGCTTCTAAGTCTCCATCCATCTCAATTTTTTTTGTCTCATTTTTTTCAGGAGTTGTTTCAGTAACTATTGTTGAATTATAAACCACTCCAAACTTAGTAGTGTAAAATAACCATTTTATAATACTTACCAATTCTATGGATTAGGAACTCAGACATAGTAGTGAAGGGATGGCTTGACTCAGCCCCAGAATGTCTCAGGCTTCATATAGTGAGGGTGAGTGAAGCACTGCAGGCATATATATAAAGGCTTCATTACTTGCATGTTTGATGCCTAGGGTAGGATGACTCAAAGCTGAGCTTAGCTGAGACTGTCACATAGGACTTCTCTCCACATTGTGGCTGGATTCTAAGATGGAGTCTTGAGACCAAAAGATCCAAGAAAGCCACATGGAAGCTCTGTTGTCTTTTTGGCCTTGTTGCACGACTCACATGCCTTTACTTCTGCCAGTGTATTTTCAAAGCAGCCACAGGACTCCAAGAATCTAGAATAAGGAGAGGATATAGACCCCACCTGTTGATGGGAGAAGTATCAAATAATTTGCAACCATTTAAAAAAAAGCACTACCTCATCTCTACAATTAAAAAAGAAACAAATATTTTATTAGGCAATACTCTCCCAGATAGCTCAGAGGAAAGGTCTTGCATTGGTTTCTGGTCCTTTGCTTGTTAATGGTAATAAGCCCTGACTAGTAGGATTCTAAAGTTAGGTTATTTCAATAAAAGGTACTAGCGTGACATTTGGAACATGGAAGAGAAACCATTTTATTATCTGGCAGTGGTAGGCAGATGGCAAATCTCTGATTCAGTGCTACCATCAGCTGAGTTCATTAGTGGCAATTTCTTCAAATGTCTATAGTTTCTTAACCTCCTAAAACCCAGCAGTCTCTTCCCCTGACCTTTGTCCCACAGCCCTTCCATTAGTTCTGTCAGCATTAATTCCTTGTATTAAACTCATTCTTACTTGAAATGCCTCTTTAAACTATCTAATACAATTCATTTTTGTATTTATATTTACATCGAATTAAGGAATTCTTTATAAGGTATATATTCCCAATAGACATATTCCATTTGGGGACTGACAGACATTGTCTTATGTGGTAAGAGCTAATTTTATTTATATTAGCTGGGGGCATGGTGGTGTGCACCTGTGGTTCCAGCTACTAGGGAGGCTGAGGTGGGAGGATTGCTTGTGCCAGGGATGTGGGAGTTTTAGTGAGCCAACGTTATGCCACTGTTCTCCAGCCTGGGTGACAGAGCAAGACTCTGTTAAAAAAAAAATCAGTTAGGAATATACTTTTGGCAATAAAATTATATTTTAAATTTAATTTTTTGTTGGTATACACTAGGCATATATACTTATGGAGCATAAGAGATATTTTGATATAGGCATGCAATGTGTAATAATCACATCATGGAAAACGGGGTATCTATCCCTTCAACCATTTATCCTTTGTGTTACAAACAATCCAAATTTACCCTTTTAGTTATTTTAAAATGTATAATTAAATTACTATTGACTATATCCCTCTGTTGTGTTATGAAGTATTATGTCTTATTCATTCTTTCCAAACTTTTTTTTTGTAACTATTAGCCATCCTCACCTTCCCTGTAGTCTCCTAGAGGCTACCCTTCCTAGCCTGTAGTAACCATCCTTTTACTGTCTATCTCCATGGGTTCAATTGCTTTGATTTTTAGATCCCACAGATAAGTGAGAATATGTGACATTTGTCTCTCTGTGCCTGGCTTATTTCACTTAATACAATGACCTTCAGTTCCATTCATGTTGTTGCAAATTACAGGATCTCAGTTTTCTATGGCTGAATAGTACTCCATTGTGTGTAAGTACCACATTTTCTTTATCCATCCGTGTTTTTTTTTTTTTTTTTTTTTTTTTTGAGACGAGTCTTGCTCTGTCACCCAGGCTAGAGTGCAGTGGTGAAATCTTGGCTCACTGCAACCTCCGCCTCCCAGGTTCAAGGGATTCTTCTGTGCCAGCCTCCTGAGTTGCTGGGATTACAAGTGTGCGCCACTATGCCTGGCTAATTTTTATATTTTTAGTAGAGACAGAGTTTCACCATGTTGGCCAGGCTGGTCTCAAACTCATGACCTCAAGTGATCCACCTGCTTCGGCCCCCTAAAGTGCAGGGACTACAGGTGTGAGCCACTGTGCCCGGCCCCATTCATCTGCTGTTGGACAGTTCAGTTGCTTTCAATTCTTGACTACTGTGAACAGAGCTGCAACAAACATGGGAGTGCAGATATCTCTTTGATATACTGATTATCTTTCTTTTGGGTAAATACCTAGCAGTGGATTTGATGGATGATATTTTTTAAGCAACCTCCAAACTGTTCTCCACAGTGGCTATACCAATTTACATTCCCACCAAGAATGTGCAAGTGTCGCCTTTTCTCTACATACATTCCAACATTTGTTTCTGGCAATACAATTATTAATTTGAGTCTGAGATAATTTCTCGACATTTTGAAAATTGCTTTTGACTTTTAAATTTTTACAATTTTTATATATTGAGGTACAATTGCAGGTTTATTACATGCATATATTGTGTTATGGTAAAGTCTGGGCTTTTAGTATACCCATCACCTGAATGGAAACATTGTACTCAGTAGATAATTATTCAACTCTTATCCCCCTTCCACCATTTGTAGTCTCCAATGTCTGTTATTCCACTCCATATGTTCATTTGTATCCATTGCTTTGCTTAATTCCCACTCATAAGTCGGAACATGTGGTATTTGGTTTCTGAGTTATTTCATTTAAGATACCAGCTTCCATTTCTGTTCACATTGCTGCAAAAGACATGACTCCATTCTTTTACATGGCTGAGTAGTATTACAGGGTGTGTGTGTGTATATATTTCCTCCACCACTGATGGATACATTTAGGTTGATTCCATATCTTTGCTTTTGTGAATCCTGCTGTGGTAAACATATGAGTGCAAGTGTCTTTTTGATACAATGATTTATTTCCCTCTGGGTAGATACCCAGTAGTGGGATTGCTAGATTGAATGATAGTTCTACTTTTAGTTCTTTGAGAAATCTGAGTCTGAGATAATTTTTAACAAGGAAGAAAGCAAAGAGAGGGAAAGAAAATTGTGGAAATACCCCCATTTTGGGAGGAAAAAAGCCGTAAATATGAGGAAAGCCTAAATAATTTACTAAACCCCAAAAAGGAAAAGATATGATCTGATCTAAGCTGAGTAAACTATACAAAATACTGATGAAATTCTGACATTTAAAAAGAAATTTAAAATTGAAAAAATAGTATATTTTAATTTAGATTACTTTGTCCCTTATTTGGTGTTCTTTTCCAGTTGAGTTTTTATTGGAGAGTCTGTTTATATTACACTTAGAATCATGAATATCTATAAAGATATTCATCTATATTTATGAAACAAAGTGATGATATATTTTATATATATAGTAAGTATATATATTAAATATAATATACAAGTACACTTCTATTTCAGAGGGAATCAAAGACAGAAATAACACCATCCTTGCTCCCACAATCACATTATTATTACCATAATTTCAAAGAAATAAGAACTGGTTATAAAAAGTTATAGTTGAACTTAACTGATAATGGTGTATTAGTTCATTTTCGTACTTCTATAAAGAACTGCCTGAGACTGGGTAATTTATAAAGGGAAGAGGTTTAATTGACTCACAGTTCAGCTTGGCTGGCAAGGCCTCAGGAAGCTTACAATCATGGTGGAAGGCAAAGGGGAAGCAAGGCAATTTGTTCACAGGGGACAGGAAGGAGAAGTGCCTAGTGAAGAGGGGGAGAGCCCCTTATAAAACCATCAGATCTCATGAGAACTCACTATTATGAGAACAGCATGGGGAAAACTGCCCCCATTATTCAATTACCTCCACCTGGTCTCTCCCTTGACATATGGGGATTATGGGGATTTCAATTCATGATGAGATTTGGGTGGGGTCACAAAGCCTAACCATGTCATTTTGCCCCTGACTCTCTAAAATCTCATGTCCCTTTCACATTTCAAGATCAATCATGCCTTCCTAACAGTCTCCCAAGTCTTATTTCATTCCAGCATTAAGCCAAAAGTCCAAGTCCACAGTCTCACCTGAGACATGGCAAGTTCCTTCTGCCTGTGAGCCTGTAAAATCAAGAGCAAGTTATCTACTTCCTAGATACAATAGGGGTAGAGGCATTGGGAAAACATACCCATTTCAAATGGGAGAAATTGGCCAAAACAAAGGAGCTACAGGCCCCGTGCAAGTCCGAAACCTAGCAGGGCAGCTATTAAATCTTAAAACTCCAAAATTATTTCCTTTGATTCCATGTCTCACATCTAGGTCACATTGATGCAAGAAGTAGGCTCCCCTGGTCTTGGGCAGCTCTGCCCCTGTGGCTTTGTAGGGTACAGTCCCACTCCTAGCTGCTTTCACAGGCTGGCATCAAGTGTCTGTGTGCTTTCCAGGCACATGGTACAAGCTGTCAGTGGATCTACTACTCTGGTGTCTGAAGGATGGTGGCTGTCTTCTTACATCTCCACTAGGCAGTGTCCCAGTGGTGACTCTGTGCGTGGGCTCTGATCCCACATTTCCCATCACCGTAGCAGAGATTCTCCATGAGGGCTCCACCCCTGCAGCAAACTTCTGCCTGGACAACCAGGTGTTTCCTTACATCCTCTAAAATCTAGACAGAGGTTCCCAGACTTCAATTCTTGACTTCTGTGTACCTGTAAGCCCAATACCATGTGTAAGCCACCAAGGCTTGGGACTTATACCTTCTGAAGCAATGGCCTGAGCTACACATTGGCGCCTTTTAGCCATGGCTGGGATGCAGGGCACCAAGTCCTGAGAATGCACAGAGCAGCAAGGCCCTGGGCCTGGCCCATGAAATCATTTATTTCCTCTTAGCCCTCCAGTCCAGTAATGGGAGGAGCTGACATGAAGATCTCTGGCATGCCCTGGAGACATTTATCCCATTGTCTTGGTGATTAACATTTGGCTTCTCTCTACTTATGCAAATTTCTGTAGCTAGCTTGAATTTCACCTCAGAAAATGGAGTTTTCTTTTCTATTGCATTGTCAGCTGTAAAGTTTTGGAACATATTATGCTCTGCTTCCCTTTCAGATATAAGTTCCAGTTGCAAACCATATCTTTGTGAATGCATAAAACTTAATATTCCAGGAGCACTCAAGTTACCTCTTGAATACTTTACTGCTTAGAAATTTCTTCTACCAGGGATGCTAAATTAGCTCCCTCAAGTTCAAAGTTTCACAGATCTCTAGGGAAGGGGCAAAATGCCACCAGTCTATTTGCTACAGCATAGGAAGAGTCACCTTCATTCCAGTTCCCAACAAGTTTCTCATCTCCATCTGAGACCACCTCAGCCGGGATTTTTTTGTCCATATCATTATCAACATTTTGGTCAAAGTCATTCAACAAGTCTCTTAGGAAGTTCCAAACTTTCCCACATCTTGCTGTCTTCTTCTGAACCCTCCAACCACCTCCAATCTCTGCCTGTTATCCAGTTCCAAAGTCGTTTCCACATTTTCAGTTTTTTTAAATTGTACCACCCAACTCTGTGGTACCAATTTGCTGTATTAGTCCATTTTCATACTGCTATAAAGAACTGCCTGAGACTGGGTAATTTATAAAGGAAAGAGATTTAATTGACTCACAGTTCAGCATGGCTGGGGAGGCCTCAAGAAACTTAAAATTATGGTGGAAGCCAAAGGGGAAGTAAGCCACCTTCTTCAGAAGGTGGCAGGAAGGAAGTGCCTAGTGAAGTAGGGAAGATACAAAAAATTAGCTGGGCATGGTGGTGGGCACCTGTAGTCCCAGCTACTTGGGAGGCTGAGGCAGGAGAACGATGTGAACCCGGGAGGTGGGGCTTGCAGTGAGCTGAGATCCAGCCACTGCACTCCAACCTGGGTGACAGAGTGAGACTCTGTCTCAAAAAAAACCAACCAAACAAACAAAAAAAATCCATCAGATCTCATAACTCATTCACTATCATGAGAACAGCATGGGGGAAACTGCCCCCATGATTCAATTACCTCCACCTGGTCTCTTCCTTATCACATGGGGATTATGGGATTCCAATTCAAGATGAGATTGGGGTGGGGGCAGAAAACCCAAGCATATTATGTAAAAAGTAATGTTGGGCAAAGTTTTCATGATTTCTGACCACTTCAAGAATGTTTCATAATATTATGTTATTCTTGATCCCCTTTATCACTAGATCTCCAGAGATTCAGACTGTTGGAAAATTTTAACTTGTGTTTTCCAGTCAAATATCTCTTTGCTAGATGAGATGAATTTTGCTAAATTCAGAAATTATACTTTGATGAATGATATGCTTAACGTTTTGCACTTTGATGTCATCTTATAAACAAATCTGAATGAGGAGCCTAGAAAGCATGTGTGTGTGTGCGTGAGTGTTGTCTGTTAGTATGTTGACTGTACTGCATCACCTGCTCTGCTGGTGAGAACACAGGGTTATTATTGGATCATGAGTCATCTACACCAGCTGGGTATACCTTGCTTCTTGACCACATTCATAGTTTCTACTAATAACTTTACTAATGAATAATTTTAAGCACAGAATTGAACAAAGATTGTTAAAGAATAGGGACATTCTACATTGCTCCAAAACAAATTCCAAATTTATGCTTGTGAATCAGTGGAATGTTTGCCTTGTGGTATTAACAAATACAATTTTGTGGAGTTCTGTATGTCTATATTCGAAGACACTTTCATGAATTCTGAGTAAAATGTGATTTGCATGAACATATGGACCCTTCAAGGAGCTTAGAGACTTAAAATGAGACACATAATGTAAGCAAATGAATAAAATACTTACAAAGGTCCTGGTAGATGTCTCTATAAAGTATAATGGGAGCACAAAATAAGGACTATAGTCACTGTAGATTCTGGAAAGTCTTAAGCAGAGAAAGGGACACAAAATACGCTTTGAAGAAATGAATAAACTTGCTGGGTAAAATAGGAGGAAAGGGAATTATACTTGGAGGGAACAACAAGTTTAGGGGCCCAAGGCCATTTGAGAATACTAGCAGCTAGTAGCTTTTTAGAGCTGGAATATATGGAGTAAACAGGCTCTGGGAGAAGAAGCTTCAGAGAAAGTAAGGGGTCCAGAGATATGAAAAGGCTGGACGTAGAAGAGCATTTGTTCTTATCTCAAGAGTTTCACTTTCTGCTTGAAAGGGAGACAGGAAGGATTCAAATCACCATCATATTGCAAGGCCAAAGTTGTGTTTTAAAAAATATAAATCTATGTACATTATGGAGATTGATTAGAAATCTACTAAGAGTGGTTTTTGTTTGTTTTTTTCTTTTTTTTTTTTAGGAAAAATGAGTCATGAGCTATGATCTTGCCACTTCCATCTTGGCTCTCACTCTGTCACCCAGGCCAGAGTGCAGTGGTGTAATCATGGCTCATTATAGCCTTGGCCCCTGGGCTGAAGCGATCCTCCTGCCTCAGCCGCCCAAGCAGCTGAGACTGTGTGCACATCCTACTATCCCCAGCTAATTTTTGTATTTTTTGTAGAGATGGAGTCTCACTGTGTTGCCCAGACTGGTCTTGAATTCCTGGCCTCAAGCATTCCTCCTGCCTTGGCCTCCCTAAGTGTTAGGATTACAGGCATTAGCCACTGCACCTGGCCTACTAAGTGGTAATCTGACAGAACTTTGATGTAGTCTACCCAAATGCAGTAAAAACAATCTTCTTAAAAGTCCAGCATAGGTGCGGCTACCTTCAGGGACTTCTTTGATATTCTTTACCTTTCATTGTGTGTGTGTGTGTGTGCACGTGTGTGTCCACAGAAACAATGAATCAGGCATGGTGTGATATCAGTAGGTATTTCTGTCTACACCTAAGTCTATAATTCAGATATTTATGCCTTCATCTTACTGCACAGATTAGACCAGTGAGATAACAAGGGGGAGGGAGGAAGTAGAAGTATTTAAAAGTAAAGACTGGAATAGTCAAACATGAATTATATAAGCACAAAAATCTTTAATTTTGGCAGTTCCTAAAAGACAACAAAAGGCTGGAATCTTTATTGATAAAAGGTTTTCAAAAGACATTATGTAGGAAGAATTCAATAAATGTAGTAGGTTCAGAGAAAAATCAACAGCTAAGAAAGACAAGTCCAATATAAGGATGCCTGCTGAGGTAGGCCAATCTAACTTAATTGATGATGCCCTGAAGAAAGATGGTTTTCAAGCATAATCTGGAAAGACAGGAGATTTAAGAAAATAAAGAAGAGGTAATTAGAAATATATTATGCTTGCTAGCAGGAAACAGTGCATTGATTTTTCCTTAATAAAATGTTAATAGGTTCCTCGGAGGAATTCTTGGCTTAAAATTTGGGGACATCCTAGACTTTGTGAAGAAACCAATACTTTCACAAATTTATTAAACTATTGGCAATGTAAAATAACTCAGGACTTTAGAGATGCTAATATTAGTCATTATAAGGAATTTTTAAAAGATGAACTCAAAGACAATTTAAGTAATACGTTCCAATGAAATTAATAGAAAAATCATTGATATATATGTATGTATGTGTGTCTGTGAGTTCATAATTTTGTGGAAATAGATGTTGAAAACAAGACATAAAGAACTCAGGTGCCTATTTTGTGAGTTAAGGCACTCCCAGGGATATAGCCAAGTTGAGCATTTAACCCAGATAACTGTATACCTTTATGAGTCTCTAAAGGGTCTGAAGTTGGGGACAAAAAAATTCATGTCTAGAAATGTTTGTTTTTCAGAAGTGATCTGTTCTAGAAGATGAACTACACTAATAAAACTTGTTAAGGAGTGAACTAACCAGAATAATGTATACATTTATAAGAAGAAATTTAGCTTCTAAGCAAATTGATAAACTTTTGTCAGATGATCTGCACAGTGGGAAAGAATATGTAGACAGGCAAGCTAAAACCAGGAGACTGCTTGGTAAGCTTGTAATAGGAACCACTAGCATAAGTGGTATTATCTAGATGGCTGGCATCTTACAGACACGATAGCTTGGTGTTTTCAACAATATAAGCAGACCATAAACACTAAACCAGGCTTGTTGGCTCTTCAGGGCATGCTCTTCCCTGGATGGGGCTAAGTGTGTGTTTATAAATGTTCCCTTTTTGTGTTCTCTTTCTGGACACTGCAAACCATTTCTCTTTGTAGTTCAGCAAACATTAGAAGGAAGGATAGAAAATCTAAGATATTTTTAGTGAGTATAGTGCAGACTAGAGAGAGGAAAGAGGTGAGAGTTACTTAGGGATAGAGCTAAGTTAAGCTTAAGGATTGTAAAGAAGTTATAACTTGAGCGGTTTTGACCTGAAGCAAGAATGGTAAATAAAGTCTTGAGGGAAAAGCATCAGGGATGCCAGAATTGCTTATTGCTGAGGGCAATATGGGCTCCCGGTGGTAGGTAGCTATGATGTCAGTGGTTTGACCTAAAGCCATAGAGATAGATGTAGAGAAAAAAAGAACTTTTCCTATGGAGAACAGATGGGGAGCTGGAGGGTTAAAGGAAGATGAGAGGGTGTTATAACAACCTGAGTCAGAAAGAAAGACACACTTGAAAGAAACCTTGAGTAGGTAAGCAGCCCAGAGGTTTTGGTTAAAGCTGCTCTTCACTCTCAATTGTCTGAACTCTTTCTGAAAGTCTTTAATCAAGACCATGCCTTGAACTCCCTCAAGGAAAGAACAAGCTTGGTCTGACACTGGAAAGTTGAAGCCTGAACCTCCTGAGAGTGACCAGCAATCTAAAACACCAAGTCTGAAGTTCGCAGACAATTCACAGGTGATACTATCTGGTGTAGATATTCAAGGGCATAGCTGGGTCTCATCTAGATGGAGTAAAGTAGTGGTAAACGTCTTAATTAAACTAGTGTCTAGCCCAGTGTCTGGCATATAATAAGTGCTCAAATATTTTTGAAGGAATGAATGAACCTTGGATGCTGAATGAGTAAGAGAATGGTAGGAGAAAGAGGTTCCTGGGTTGATGTTAGCAATTATGCTTTTGGGTAGGCAGTGGTTAAGTAGTAGCTTCCCTGAGTTGCTATAGATGAAAGGGATATTAATTGTGGTGTAGAGATGAAGTTATTGTGTCCATTTTTTCACAAAGTGAGTGAGCACATTGTTGGCTTGTAACCTCCTTCCAGAAGCTATTTTTTCTCAATGAAAGGGATCAGAGTTGAACTATGGCTTCTATCACAGAAATATGCAGAACTCATGCCCAGCACCAATTGCATGGGGCACTCAGGTGTGGGAGATGAACTACAGGATCAAGTAAAAAATATAAGGACTAATTAGTGGCAGATGTTCTCCAGAGTGTGTTGAGGGGAGAAAAATCCTATCTGGAAATACAATTATTAAAGCTAGTACTTAACTTTAAGCAGTTTTCATAAAGAGACTGTAAATAAGTACTGTTATTAAAAGGAAAACATGTTTGTTCAGCCTAGACTAGTATGAATAAACAGAGCATGGAGCCCACAAAGGAGGGTAAGCAGGGCCTACATGTGGCATGGAGAGAAAACACCATGCTGAATTAGAACTAATACCACTTTTGAAATGCTGGCAAAAGGTTTTCATTAGCCTCTTAATGTAGAGGAGCTGAATGTGTATTCTAAACCTCCCACTATTAATTGTATGTGAGTATGCTCAAGTTAGCTATACAATGAATTGCATAAACACAGTTTTCATTCCATAATGCAGATAAAGGCATTTTCAGAGAATTTCTTCATTTTCACAAAGTCATGATTTAAAAAAACCACCACTAGAGAACCTCTGGGCATTGACATAGATGGGAATTTGGACTGAGGAAACTTGACTGATGATTGAAATCAGGATGCTGGATCACAGTGGGAAAATCCAGGTAGATCATAACAATTACAGAATATTGTTTTTACTCAGATTTTTTTTTTTTTTTCCCAGAGTGCTATAAATTGTAGAAAAAATACGGATACAAGAAGCAGCAATTGACCCAGCCTCAAAGTTGAGGACATGGAAAGGCAGATGAAGGACTGACATAGATTAGGGTTTAGGTCAAAATGGTAGATTGAAAGGTGATTCTTCTATACTGACCATATATGATGAAGGTTATATTGTCTTTAAAATGTGTTTCCTGGGCTCTCTCCAGAAACTAAAGGGGAAATTAATGCCCCAACCCTGAAACAGCTGTTTTGAAACTGGTTCCCTCCCGTTTGAAACTGGTTTTGAAACTTTTCTACCTCCCTTGGCGGGAATATGGGTTTCTAGTCAGTTACTGTGTCTGAGTCTCATTGGCTCCAGGTCTAGTGTGCATGGAAGGCACTAAGCAAGCATTGTCATCAGGCCCTAGGAAAAGTTGTAAATTCCAGACTCCACTTATTTGGTGGGTTTGGGATACAGACTCAGATACCGATTTTAAGATCTTCAAATTTTACAACTGAGAGTGGCTGGGAAGGCTTGGCTGGACAGTAGATGTGAGCATCTTGTTAAAAACTGCCTGATGATTATCTTTGATAGGGTAGGATAAGTGATTTGGAGCTGATTCACTCATGCTATCAGGACTTAAAGCCTTGCTATGTATTATTTGCTGTACTCTATAAAACCTTTTGTTTATAAATTATTTGATTTAGTATTTCTTTCCAAGAGCTGCTGATTAACTCACAAACTATGGAGGAAATTACATCTGGAACAGGTTAAAAGACTGCCCAGGGTTATGTGGCAAGGCTGTGGGGGCAGAGCTGCTATGAGCACAGAACTCTCTGGAGTTCTCTCTCAGCCTGCTGAGTCACTGCACTGCTGAGCGTCACCATGCGGCTCCCTCCACCCAGGTTTGTGATTCTTAAAGCAACTCTCACCACAGGCAGTTTACAGAGCAGCTTCTTGTTGTCCACAACTATAAATAGTCTCTTGGCAAATGTATTTGAACCACAGAGTAAGTAATAGAGTTAAAACATCTTCATTTGACTCTTGAATCTGGTAAAAGACTGATTTTCTTAGGCCTCCCATACACTTAGGTAGAGCTTCTTTTGAGGCCTGTCAAACCTCTAGAATATTCAAGGAAAGATGGTTTGTACTTGAGTCTGAAAATATGTTCATTTTTGGCCTTGGCTGACTAGAATAATGGTCTGAGTAATGTAAGTGTGAGACAGTGAATTAAGATAATGCCTCAAATTTGACTCCTATACTGACAACCCACCTTTACAAACTCATGCCTTTAGACTTACTTTTTCTCTTTTTAAATCAGTAAGGCCATTGAAATCATCAGAAAAGGTTTTTTATTCCTTTTGGCTGTGACCAAAATTTGAAATATAAAGATAATATGGATTTTTTTTTTTTTAAGATAGTGTCTTACTCTGTCATCCAGGATGGAGTACTGTGGTGCAATCATGATTCACTGCAGCCTCGACCTTCTGGATTCAGGTGATCCTCCCACCTCAGCCTCCTGAATAGCCGGGACTACAGGTGCCCAGTTAATTTTTCTGTTTTTTGTGGAGACAGGGTTTTGTCATGTTGTCCAGGCTGGTCTCAAACTCCTGGGCTCAAGCTATCCACCTGCCTCGGCCTCCGAAAGTGCTAGGATTACAGATGTGAACCACCACACCTGGTCAATACATGGAGATTTTAAAATCACATAACTGATGGATTTTGAGATGATCTGTTTATACGGTATATGAAGAGAGTAAGGCTGCTTTTGGGTTTTCTCTTTTGTGTAATCTGTTAACTGGTATCTACTTGTAATGGACCAAATGTTTCTGTCTCCCCCAGACTCATATGTTGAAATCCTAGTCTCTAACGTGGTAGTATTAGGAATTGGGTCTCTGGGAAGTAATTAGGCTATAAGGGTATAGACCTCACAAATGGAATTAGTGTCCTTATTAAAGGGGCTCCAGAAAGTTCTTGTGCTCTCTTTCTGCGAGGTGAGAGGACATGGAGAAGTAGTTCATCTGCAATCTGGAATAGGGCCCTTAACAACTGACCCTGTTGGCAGCCTGACTTCTGACTTCCAGCCTCATGATCTGTGAGAAAGAAATGTCTGTTGTTTATAAGCCTCCCAGCTTATGGCATTTTAAAGATATGGCCCAAAAGATAATAGCATATCTGAATAGTCAAGAGGCAGTATTACACTGAAAACTGGGAGTATGGAGAGTCCAGAACCAATTTTTGAAGTACCTATCTTTTGTCATCTTTACCTTTCTTTTCTCTTTACTTATCCCATCCCTTTTGGCTGCTCTAAACACCCTTCCTCTGTTTTAATGTCCTACCCAAGCATGTCTTTACTTAAAGCCCTCTCCTCTTATTCTGAAATTGCTCTTCTTTCTTCTAAGTTTCTGCTATTAAAGTACTCATTACTCTGGGGATATCTCAACTAGAGTTTAGGAGAGAAGTAATTTGACTAAGGCAGCCTGTGTACTTTCCATAAAGGACTTAATTGTTGAATGAATCCTTTTAGAGTTATTTACCTATAAAAATGGGCTTGTTAACCCAAACGAACCTTGATTTGGTAGCATTTCACACCTGAGAAGAGGGAAAGCGACATATTCAGGCAGTGTGAAGAAGAGATGTTTAGGGCAATGGGCTTTTTTTTTTCTTTCATTCCCAGTCTTGTAGTTCATTGTAGGGACTTATACATGAGGCTAGATAACTGCAAATATTGATCAAACTGTTTCTAATTCAACATTACTCCCCTACAGAAGACTAGGTGATTCAAATAGTTGATTTTTAGATGACATAAATGAAGACTTAACAAGCGACAGCTGGTCTGTCGGACTTGTTCCCAGCTTCGAGGTGGTCATGCATCTCATAAGGGTAGATTACTTGTTTGGAATCTAAGGGGTGCATAAGTATTCCGCCTTGCTTGAGATGATATCCCTTTGGCCTTGCTTGAATTTCACACTATTGGTCACTAGTAGTCTAGAAAACAAAGTAGAAACAGGAATATCTTCTGTTGCTTAGTAGCAGTTTTCTCTGTCTTTTCTACTGTCTTGTAACTGACTCGATGATATTTACCAGTTGGTAATTTAGAGTCTATAGAAATGGGACAAAAAACAATTCTAGGTTATGGTTCTTTTTTTCACAGTTGGGATAGAATAACAGCATATTTTCAAAGAAACTGGCTGAGAACTGTCAACTATGAGGGGATAGAAAAAGAGAAGACTCTAATGGAACTTCACTTTCTTCATATTCCTCCCCTCAAAGACATACAGGTTTGGTCTTACGTAAAATAAAAAGCTTTAGGTTTCTAGCACCAGGATTCCAGTTTATTGTTCACATTCATTTGAGTTGCTGAAATAACTTAAAGAACAAGACCAATCTGGTTTTAAGGAACTGGAGAAAATGTATTATGTTTGTGAAGCCCACAAGCTTCATATGGGACACAGGCAATTGTATAACTTCAGATTGTTTCAAAGCCGTATATGTTGGATCTAAGACATATATAGGTCACAGAAATAACTTCTCTCACTGAAAATAAGCCTCACTTAAATAGTTCAGCCTCTAGCCAACATCATTTCTTTTCATCATTCAATATTTTTGAGACGGAGTCTTGCTCTGTCGTCCAGGCTGGAGTGCAGCGGCGGGATCTCAGCTCACTGCAAGCTCCGCCTCCCAGGTTCACGCCATTCTCCTGCCTCAGCCTCCCGAGTAGCTGGGACTACAGGCGCCCGCCACCATGCCCGGCTAATTTTTTGTATTTTTAGTAGAGACGGGGTTTCACCGTATTAGCCAGGATGGTCTCGATCTCCTGACCTCGTGATCCACCCGTCTCGGCCTCCCAAAGTGCTGGGATTACAGGCTTGAGCCACCGCGCCCGGCCTAGCCAACATCATTTCTTGAGAGAGTGTGGTGTGGAGGAAAATATTTACAAGAGATATGAAAGGAGTCAATGACTTTGACATCTACTTGAAGCATGTTTGTCTTAGCAAGTTCCCATCCAGGTTTTCCATATGAATTATTGGCATCTCCCAATATTCAGTTCTTGTCCAGAGGGACTAGGTATTTCTAAACACCTTGGTGCAATTGTATAGTTTGTATTCTACCTTATAGGTGACAATAATAGACTGGAATCAACACTAAAGTTACTGAAACAGTTATCTACTCTAGAAAAATAAAAATCATCTGAGATAATAAGGGAGTACTAATATTACTAGTTCTATTTGATGGATGAAGAAAATTAAAGACCTGAAACTGCTTGAGGCTAGGTGGTGGAAAAGGTTATAATTGTATAATTATAAAGAAAATAGGAATAATTTTAATTGGTGCAGATATGACTTCAAACCTTAGCTGCTTTCAGGTAGTAGTCTAGAACAGGCCTGCTAAAATAACTGATGCCCTGCACTCTGCTATGGTACAGATGGTTTCAGGAAGACTAGGTTTTTCCTGTTAGAAAAGCACTTGCATGACTTGAGGTTGCTGGAAAACATACTTGTTCCTGATATTCACTGGGAAAGTTTTGTAAACTTGCTCAGCCGCGGCAGAAAGTATGGGCTACCTAACCACCATATATCCCTCCCCATGGATCTCTAGGTCTTGAGCAGGGCCAGGAGCAGCTGATTTGGGTGGTATGGTGGGCAGAATGTAGAACAAATGACATTTTCTTTCTTGCATTAACTGGCAGACTGCCTTCTTGGAACACATAAATATAGACAGTTGTCACACATCTTAATTATGTGGAACACAACTGTAGATAATACAGGAAATTTATTTGCCTCTCTGGAAAATATTTGGTAGAAAACATACTAACATCAATCTGAAAACGCCCACAATTCTTGTGACATGGTAAAAAAAAAAAAAAATATCCTGTGGAATTAACCGTATCCAGAGAATTCAGCTAGGAGCTTTGATCTGACCCCAAGGACCTTATTTTCTTTTCCTCACAGAGCCAGAGACAATGCCAGGATCATTAGAAGTGCTGCCTTTTACTTTCAATTGATGAACATATCTCCCACTATTCTCTCTGCTCACATCATTCTTAAAATTCTGAACTAATTCATATTTGCTGTTTTTCTAATAGAAAAACAAATTTTGTTTATAATCACATAATATAAGGCATTTTAAGTCTCTTGTCTATTTCTAGACTTAAATTAGTTAGGCCAATAATATTCTATAACATTTACCTTTCTTTGCAGCACTTGGACTATGAAATTATGTGTTTATTATTACTTGTTTACTTCTTGTATCCCCCAACAGAATACAAGCCTCATGTAGGCAGAAGCTATAGCTGTATTATCTTTTTGCTATATTGTTGAATTTAGTTTACTAGTATTTTGTTGGGTTTTTAAATTTACCTTCATCAGTGTTGTTAGACTGTAGTTTTGTTGTTGTTGTATCTTTGTCTGGTTTTGTTACCAATGTAATGCTGGCCTCACAGAATGAATGTGGAAATATTCTCTCCTCTTCAATTTTTTAAAAAATATTAAGTATAATTCATACTTTTTTTGGTAAATGTTTGGTAACATCGAGCAGTGTTACTGATGCAGTAACATCAGGTCCTGCACTTTACTTTGATAAAAACTTTTCATTACTGCTTCGATCTCATAGCTTTTTTTGGTCTTTTTAGGTTTTCCATTTCCTCATAGTTCAATCTGTTAGACTTCTATTTCTTCTAGGTTTTTCATTTTGTTGATGTATAGTTTTTCATATTAGTCTCTTATGATCCTTTGTATTTCTGTGATATCAGTTATAATGTTTCCTTTTTTGTCTGAATTATTTGGGTCTTCTCTTTTTCTTAGCATAGCTAGAGGTTTGTCAATTTCATTTATCTTTAAAAAAAAAAAAACCCCAACTTTTTTTTAATTCTTTGTTTTTTTAGTTTCAATTTCATTTATTTCTGCTGTGATGTTTATTATTTCTTTCCTTCTACTAATTTTGAGTTTGATTTGTTCTTGCATTTCTGGCTCCTTGAGATGCATCACTAGGTTATTTAAGATTTTCTAATTTTTTGATGTACGTGTTTATTGCTGTAAACATCACTCTTAGAACTGCTTTTGCTGTATCCCATAGGCTTTGGTATGTTGCATTTTCATTATCATTTGTCTTAAGGAATTCAAGACAAATTTTCATTTGTCCCGAATTTCTTTCATTGACCCACCTGTTCAGGAGCACGTGGTTTAATTTCTATAAATTTGTCCAGTTTCCAATTTTCCTTCAGTTACTGATTTCTACTTCTCTTCCATTGTGATCAGAAAAGATACTTGATATAATTTTTATTTTTTAAAATTTAAAATACTTGTTTTATGACCTAGTATGTGGTCTACACTGAATAATGTTCTATGTGCCATTGAGAAAAATATGTTTTCTTCTGCTGTTGGATGGAATGTTCCATAGATGTCTGTTTGGTTCATTTGGTCTGGAGTGCAGTTTAACTCCAATGTTTCATTGTTGATTTTCTGTCTGGATGATTTGTCTATTGCTGAAAGTAGGGTGTTGATGTTTCCTACTATTACTGTATTACAATCAATCTCTCTCTCTTTTGGTCTATTAGTATTTGTTTTCTACATTTGAGTATTTTATTGTTGGGGCATATATATTTCCAATTATATTCTCTTGCCATATTGACCCCTTTATTATTCTAAGTATTATTATGTAATAGCCTTCCTTATCTGTTTAAAATCACTTTTTACTTAACACCTATTTTATGTGATGTAAGTATAATGTCTCTTGCTTTTTTGTTTGTTTTCCATTGGATATCTTTTTCCAACCCTTCACTTTCCGTCTGTACATATCTTTATAGGAAATTGAGTTTCAGGTGGACAACATACAGTTGGATCCTGTTTTTTAATTGTGTAGTTACTGTTTCTTTTAATTGGAGAATATAATCTATTTGTATCAAGGTTATTGTTAGGTAAAGGTTTACAATTGCCATTTTGTTACTTGTTTTATGGTTATTTTATAGACCCTTTCTGTTATTCATCTCTTCCTCTCTTCTTTTGTAGTTAACTGAGTTTCTTTAGTAGAATGTTTTGATTCTGTGTTGCTTAGAGTATCCATTGTGGGTTTTTGCCTTGAGGTTAACATGAAGATTATAGAAAACATCTTTGAGTTATTACAGGTTTTTTTAAGCTGATATCAACTTAACATTGATTGCAAAGGAAAGTACTGAAAACAAAATTATTTTCACCCCACATTTTAATTTTTTGATGTTTCAATTTACCTATTTTTATATTGCCTATCTCTTAACCAATTATTATAGTTATTGTTATCTTTAATACTTTTGTCTTCTAGTCTTTATACTTAACATATAGTTTACTTGTACGCTTATAGAATTAGAGTATTACAAATGTAGTTTCTTATATTACCAGTGAGTTTTATAGCTTCAGATGTTTTCTTGTTACATATTAGTATCCATTTCTTTAGCATTTCTCGTGACAGGTCTGCTGTCGATGAATTCTCTCAACTTTTGTTTGTCTGGTAATGTCTTAATCTTTTCTTTGTGTTTTAAGAATAGCTTTGCTGAGTACAGTATTCTTGGCTAAGGGTTTTTGTGTGTATGTGTGTGTGTGTGTGTGTACATGTTTTTTGTTGTTGTTGTTGTTGTTTTGTTTTTTACCTTCAACACTTTGAATTTAGCATTCTACTTTTTTTCCTGGCCTGCAGGGTTTCTCCTAAAAACCCACTGAAAGCCATATTAGGGCACCATTGAATGTGATATGTTTCTTTTTTCTTGCTGTTTTGAGCAATTTGTGTGTGTGTGTTTGATATTTGCTAATTTTATTCTGATGTACCTTGAGGAATTCCTCATAGGACTGAATTTGATTGGTGACCTCAGAGCTTCCTGTATCTGGATGCTGCCCTCTTTCTCCAGATTTGGGAAATTTTCAGTCATTATTTTCTTGAATATTCCTTCCTTCCTTCCTTCTTTCCTTCCTTCCTTCCTTCCTTCCTTCCTTCCTTCCTCCCTTCCTCCCTTCCTCCCTTCCTCCCTTCCTCCCTTCCTCCCTTCCTCCCTTCCTCCCTTCCTCCCTCCTTCTCTTTTCTCTTTTCTCTTCTCTTTTCTTCTTTTCTTTTCTTTTCTTTTCTTTTCTTTTCTTTCGAGATGGAGTATCACTCTGTCACCCAGGCTGGAGTACAGTGGCAGAATCTTGGCTCACTGCAACCTCCGCTTCCCGGGTTCAAGCAATTTTCCTGCCTCAGTCTCCTGAGTAGCTGGTATTACAGGCAGGTGCCACCAAGTCCAGCTAAATTTTGTATTTTTAGTAGAGACAGGGTTTCACTACGTTTGCCATGCTGGTCTTGAGCTCCTGAGCTAGTGATCCACCCACCTCGGCCTCCCAAAGTGCTGGGATTACAGGCATGAGTCACTGCACCTTGGCCCTTAAACATGCTTGCTAAGCTCTTTCCTTTGGGAGTTCCAATTATGCAGAAGTTAGTTTTTTTTCTTTTTCTCCTCTGATTGGGTAATTTCATATGTGCTGTCTTCTGGCTCAGTAATTCTTTCCTTTTTGAACAAGTTTGTTTTTGAACCTTTACATTGAGTTTTTCCATTCACAATTATATTCTTTATTTTCAAGAACTCTATTTGCATTATAAAAACTATTACTATTTTTCTGTCAAATTTTTTTCCAAAATTGTTTTTCAAATTTTATATAATTTTCTATCCATATTTTTCTGTGACTTCCTGAACTTATTTAAATTGATTATTTTGAATTATGTATCAGATATTTCATAGATCATCAATTTTTCTGGGTCTATTGTGGAAGTCTTCTTGGTTGCCTTGGTGGTATCATATTTCCCTGAGTTTTCACAATCCTTGTATCTTTATGTTGATGCCTACACGTTTGAGAAGACAGCCACCTCTTTCAGCTTTTGTAGGTGCTTTTTGATAGTGTGAGATCTTTACTTATGATGATTGAAACCTAAATGCTGGCCTATTATTGCTTTCCATTCTGGAGAAGACTTATAGTGAGTACCAGAACTCAAGACAACACTGGAACAATCTCACTGCTCTGTCATTGTTTCTGGATCTGAGGAAGATTCAGATTGAATATTGGAAATTAACTGCTGCTCTAGATCTAAATTGCTGCTTTGCCATTGTTTATCTTTCTGGGAAAGACTTAGAGGGAGAACCAAGGCTTAAATGCTGTCCCAGAACTATATTGCTTTATCCCAACTGCTTTGCCAGTGTGCAGGTGCCCACTTTCACCATACTCCCCTTGCTTTGGTAATGTGCACACACATGTGAACATTTTAGCAGAAATCCTACAACCCAGAATACATTGAGGGCCTATATTCAGCATCCTTAAAGAAAATAAATTCCAACAAGAACTCCATATCCAGCCAAACTAAGCTTCATAATTTAAGGAGAAATAAAATCTTTTTCCAATAAGCAATGTTAAGAGATTTCACTATTATCAGAACTGCCTTATAAGAAGTCATTAAGGGAGTGCTAAACGAGGAAATGAAAGACTGTTACCAGCCACCAAAAAAACACACTTAAGTACATAGCTCACTGACACTAAAAAGCAACTACACAATCAAGTCTACATAACAACCAGCTAACATCATGATGACAGGATGAAACCAGCACATGTCAACATTAACCTTGAACATAAACAGGTTAAATGCCCACTTAAAAGGCACAGAAAGTAGCAAGTTGGATAGAGAAGCAAGACCCAAATGTATGCTGTCTTCAAGAGATCCATCTCACATAGAATGAGCCACCCTTAGGCTCAGAGTAAAGGGAAGGAGAAAAATCTACCACGCAAATAAAAAACAAAAGACAGCAGTAGTTGGATGGGCATGGTGGCTCACGCCTGTAATCCCAGAACTTTGGGAGGCTGTGGTGGGTGGATCACTTGAGGTCAGGAGTTCAGGACCATCCTGACCAACATGGTAAAATCCCATCTTTACTAAAAATATAAAACTTAATTGGGTGTTGTGTTGCACACCTGTAATCCCAGCTGTTCTGGTGGCTGAGGCATGAGAATCGCTTGAACCCAGGAGGTGGAGATTGCAGTAAGCCATGATCACAACTGCACTGCAGTCTGGTGACAGAGCAAGACTTGCCCCCTGCTTCCCATAAAAATTAAAATAGGCTAAAAGAGCGGGGGTTTCTATTCCAATTTCAGAGAAAACTGACTTCAAACAAATAGTGATCAAAAAGAACAAAGAAGTACATTATGTAATGATAAAGGGTTCAATTCAACAAGAAGATTTAACTATCTTAAATATATATTCTCCCAACACTGGATCAACCAGACTCATAAAACAAGTTCTTAGAAACCTACAAAGAGACTTGGATAACCACACAATAATAGTGGGAGTTCTAGACATCAAAGGAACACACTTCAACATAGTAAGAACCATCTATGACAACTAAAGATTAAGAGAACATATGTCAAAATAGTAAGTGCCTTCTATGACATACCCATGACCAACATCATACTGAATGGGCAAAAGCTAGAAGCATTCCCCTTGAGAACCAGAACAAGATAAGAATGCCCACTTTCACTACTTCTATTTGACATAGTATCTTGATGATGTATGCTTTATTGTTATTATTTATGGACATGCTCAGGGCATTGTATCTAAGAACTCTTTTCTTAATGAAAGATCATAAGGATCATTTTCCTAGGTATTCTTCTGAAAGTTTCATAGTTTCAGCTCTTAGGTGTGTTATCCACTTTGAGTTAATTTTATGTATGGTATAAGGTAGAGGTCTAAATTCATCTTTTTACATATGGGTATCCAATTATTTTAGCACCATTTGTTAAAAGGACTATTTTTTTTCTCCCATTGAATTGTCTTAGCACCTTTGTTGGAGATGAGTTAACCATGAATGTTAAGGATTTACTTTTGGACTCCCAATTCTGTATCTCTGATTTATGTATCTTTTGCAAGTGCCACAGTATTTTGATTACTGCATAATTATAGTAAGTTTTGAGTTAGAAGTATAAGTACTCAAACTTTGTTATTGTTTTTCAGAATTACTTGGGCTATTTTGCATCTTTTGCATTTCAATTAGAAAAATAACCCCATCAATTTCTGCAATGGCCTGCAGGCACACACACACAAAAATACCATTTAAATACTTGCTTTCATTTTGATAGAGATTATTTTGAAGTTATAGATTAATTTTAGGCAAATTGCCATCTTAACAAGATTGAGCATGAACATAGAATGCTTCTCTATTTACACCTTCATTTCTCTCAGCAATGTTTTGTGGTATGCAAGACTTGCACTTCCTTTATTAACTTTAATCCTACTTTTTTTTTTCTTTTTGAGGTTTTTGTGAATGGAATTGTTTTCTTAATTTCATATGTGAGTGGGTCATTGCTGATATATAGAAATTTAATTAATATTTCCTTATTTATCCTATTTGCTGTGACCTAGCTGAACTAATTTATTAGCTCTGGCTTTGTGGTAATGTGGATTTCTTAATATTTCCTACATATAAGACCATGTTGATTGAAAATATAGTTTCACTTCCTCCTTTCCAATATGGATTAATTTAATTCATTTATATTGTCTTATCACATTGGCTAGGACTTCAGTATAACGTTTAATAGAAATGATAAAAGTGAATATTGTTGCCCTGTTTACGATTTTAGTGGAAAACATTCAGCCTTTCACCATTAAGTTTAAAATTAGCTGTAGATTTTTCATAGCTGCTCTTTATTAGGTTGAGAAACATCCTTTGTATTTCTAGTTTATGTAGAGTTTTTAATTCTAAAGGAGTATTTGATTTTTTTCAAATAATGTTTTGTCCATTGAGATGATTCTGTATTTTTGTCTTCTATTCTAATATGGTAAATTAATTGTCTTTGTCTTAAGTTAATTTTCCTTTTGTGGAATTAATCTTGCATGGTCATGCTGTGTAATTCTTTTCATATTGCTGGTGTCTTTGTATTGTTAATATTTTGAGAATATTTTGCATCTATCTCAAGGGTAGGCAAACTATGTTTCACGGCCAAATTATAACACTATTGAATCTTCTAGTCAATGTATATAGTATATTTTCTGTTTATATAGATCTTCCTTCATTTGTTTTTTCAGTATTTTGTAGTTTTCCACAAGCAGATTCTACATATACTTTGTTAGGCTTGTACATAAGTGAGTTATTTTTTGGAATTTTCATAAATGGCATTTTTTAAAAGTCTCAAATTCTGAGACTTTTAAATGCTGGTATATGGGGTAATGGTTGACCTATGTACATTAACCTTTTATCCCATGGCCTTGCTAAAATCATTTATTAATTTCAGGAGTTTTTGGTTCCTTGAGATACTCTATATCCCAGTCATATTCTCTAAAGATTTCATTTTCATTATTGAAGGATAGTTTTGCTGGTTTAATTCTTGGTTTACTTTTTTTTCTTTGGTACTTTGAATGTTATCACATTACCTTTGAATTCTATTTTTTCTGTTGAGAAGTTAGCTGTTGATCATGGTTTATTTTTGATCCCTATAAGTGACAAATTATTCTTTTGCTGTTTTCAATGTGTTTTTATTGTATTTGGCTTTCAAGTTTGAATATAATGTTACTAGGTGCAGACTTCTTTTGTCTACCTTACTTTGAGTTTATTGAGCTTCTTGGATGTCTAAATTAATTTTTTAAATCAAAGTTAGGAAATTTTTAGCTATCTTTAAGTATTTTTCTTTCACTTTCTGTTTATTCTCTATTGGGAAGCCATTATACGTATATTTATGGCTTCCCACAGGTCTCTGAGGCTCTGTTTCTTTTTCTTCATTATTTTCTTTTTTGTTTAATCTTATTTTTCTTCAAGTTTGTCCATTCTTCTCCCATCTCAAAACCGATATTGAGCCCTTCCCATCTCAGTAAATTTTTATTTCAGTTATATTTTTTGTCTTCAAAATTTCCAGTTTGTCCTTTTAAGTAATTTATTTATCTACTGATAGTTTATGTATGGACCACGATTGTCATCTTTTAGTTTTTGAAATGTGGTTTCTATTAGTTCTTTGAACATGTTTATAACAGGTCCTTTAGCTTTATCTACTAAATCCAACATCTTTGCCCCTCAAATACAGTTTCTACTGACTGCTCTTTTTCCCTGAATATAGTCATATTCCTTTTTTCTCTCTGCATGTTTAGTTTGTTTTTTTGCTAAAAACTGTACATTTGAGATAATCTAGCCACTCTGTATTTTAATCCTGGCACGGTTGTTTTTATTGCTACTTACTGGTTTGTTAACTGACATGCCTGCACTAATTATCTCTTGTGGTATGTGGTCAGTAATATCTCTGCTCATATATTTTTAAAAATTATGATTTCCTGTGGGGTTAGCATAATTTAGAAGTCAGATATTAATTGGTCAGAGATTGTACTCAATTTATGACATCAGTAAGGACTGTATACCTCACCTCTGAATCTGTGTTTGGATTGGGGAATGCATATAAAGTTTAGGCAGTTTATGAATTTGACCCACCTTTTATTTTATGTTCTCTCATGTCTCTTTTGTTCATATGCAGGTCTCATGTACATTCAGGGATGTGTGACTGGCTGGTTGCCCCCCTCTTGTCTCCCAATCATGTGCTTAACCTTGTAAATGAACACAGCTTTTCAGGCCAAAAGAGCATGTGGGAGTTTCTCGAGGCTCACTATGACTTTCTAATTACCTGGATATTCCTTTTACAGTTCTTGCTTCTCTGCTGGTCTGTTGCTTGCCACAATTAGATTGCAATTTTAGATTAGCTGTGATATGATTTTTCCAGTTTGGTTGTAAACTATTTTCCAATGGCATGTTGTTTTCCCACAGTCTGCTTAAAATCAAATCGGCTTTCTTTGGCAGTAAAGCATCTTTTTTTCAGAAGTTATCTTCCTTTGGTAGAATTACAATTTTGATGGAGCTAGGGGAGGGGTGTATGGTGGTGTTCCCAGGCTAAAACACCACAAACTTCCATTTTTCTTACTCAAGGTTCAGTAGCTTTTCTTGAATAAACACTCCTCAGTTTGTTGTATGCACGTTGTTGGTTTCCAGAGCCCTGAAATTATTGGTTTTGACACATTTATCTAGTATTATCATTGATTTTTGGGAAACAGTTGGGTATTCTGCCATTCTGGAAGTCCTACCTCCCAATTAATCTTTTGAAGAAATTAAAATATGAGAAGACATTGCCTATATTTACCCATGTATTTACAGTTTTAGTATTCTTTATTTCCTGTGTAGATCTGAGTTTATATCTGGTAAAATATTCTTTCTACCTGAGGAACTCTAGCTTTTTTTATAGTACTAGTTTGGTTGTGATAAATTCAGATTTTTTTTTTTTTTTTGAGAGTCTTTAGTTACCTTTTTGGTACAGTTTGGTTCTGTGTCCCTACCCAAATCTCATCTCCCTGATGGGAGATGATTGAATTATGGGGGTGGGTCTTTCCCATGCTGTTCTTGTGATAGTGAATGGGTCTCATAAGAGCTTACAATTTTAAAAATGGGAGTTGTCCTGCACAAGCTCTCTCTGTCTGCCACCATCCATGTGAGACGTGACTTTCTCCTTCTTGCCTTCTGCCTTGATTGTGAGGCATCCCCAGCCATGTGGAACTATGAGTCTATTGAGCCTCTTTTTTTCCCCAGTCTTGGGTATGTCTTTATCAGTGGCATGAAAATGAACTAATACAGTAAACTGGTACCAGTAGAGTGAGGCACTGCTGAAAAGATAACTGAAAATGTGGAAGCAACTTTGGAGCTGGGTGACAGGCAGGTGTTGGAACAGTTTGGAGGGCCCAGAAGAAGATAGAAAAATGTGGGAAGTTTGGAACCTTCTAAAGAATTGTTGAATGGCTTTGCCCAGAATGTTGATGACGATATGGACAAATGGAAACAAGGAACTTGTTGGGATCTGGAGCAAAGGTGACTCATATAATGTTTTAGCAAAGAGACTGGCAACACTTTGCCCCTGACTTAGAGATTTCTGGAACTTTGAACTTGAGAGAGATGATTTTGGGTATCTGGTGAAAGAAATTTCTAAGCAGCAAAGCATTCAAAATGTGACTTGGGTGCTTTTAAAGGCATTCAGTTTTATAGGGGAAGCATAGCAAAAAAAGTTTGGAAAATTAGCAGCCTGACAATGCAATAGAAAAGAAAATCCCATTTTCTGAGGAGAAATTCAAGCTGCTGCAGAAATTTACATAAGTAACAAGGAGCTGAATGTTAATCCCCAAGACAAGGGGGAATATGTCTTTAGGGCATGTCAGAGGTCTTCCTGTTAGCCCCTCCCATCACAGGCCTGGAGGCCTAAGAGGAAAAAGTGCTTTCGTGGACCGGGCCCAGGGTCCCTGTGCTGTGTGCAGCCTAGGGACTTGGGTACCCTGTGTCATGGCTGCTCCAGCTGTGATTAAAAACAGTCAAGGTACAGCTCAGGCTGTTGCTTCAGAGGGTTGAAGCCCCAAGCCTTGGAAGCTTCCACATGGTGTTGAGCCTGAGGGTGGACAGAAGTCAAGAATTGAGGTTTGGGAACCTCTGTCTAGATTTCAGAAGATGTATGAAAATACCTGGATACAGTCAGGTGCAGTGGTTAACGTCTGTAATCCCAGCACTTCGGGAGGCTGAGGCAGGTGGATCACCTGAGGTCGGGTTTAAGACCAGCCTGACCAACATGGAGAAACCACATCTCTACTAAAAATACAAAAATTAGCTGGGTGTGGTGGTGCATGCCTGTAATCCCAGCTACTGGGGAGTCTGAGGCAGGAAGAGAATCACTTGAACCCGGGTGGCAGAGGTTGAGGTGAGCCGAGATTGTGCCATTGCACTCCAGCCTGGGCAACAAGAATGAAACTCCATCTCAAAAAAAAGAAAAAAGAAGAAACAAAATACCTGGATGCCCAGGCAAAAATTCGCTGCAGGGGCAGAGCTCTCATTGAGAACCTCTGCTAGGTCAGTACAAAAGAGAAATGTGGGGTCGGAGCTCCCACACAGAATCCCTACAGGGGCACTGCCTAGTGGAGCTATGAGAAGAGGGCCACCATCCTCCAGACCGCAGAATGCTAGATCCATTGACAGCTTGCACTGTGCACCTGGAAAAGCTGCAGACACTCAATGCCAGCCCATGAAAGCAACCAGAAGGGGGCTATACCCTGCAAAGCCACAGAGGTGGAGCTTCCCAAGAGTATGGGAAACTTATCTTTTGCATCAGTGTGACCTAGATGTGAGACAGTCACACATCATTTTGGAGCTTTAACATTTGACTGCCCCACTGGATTTCGGACTTGCATGAGGCCTATAGCCCCTTAGTTTTGGCCAATTTCTCCCATTTGGAATGGCTATATTTACCCAATGCCTGTACCCACATTGTATCTAGGAAGTAACTAACTTGCTTTTGATTTTACAGGCTCATAAATGGAAGGGGCTTGCCTTGTCTCAGATGATACTATGGACTATGGACTTTTGAGTTAATGCTGAAGTGAGTTGAGACTTTGGGGGACTGGTGGAAAGGCATGATTGGTTTTGAAATCAACTAATGGGAGGGGCTGGGGTGGAATGATATGGTTTGGCTCTGTGTCCCATCCAGATCTCATCTTGTAGCTCCTACAATTCCCACATGTTGTGGGAGGGACCTGGTAGGAGACAATTGAATTATGGGGGCAGATCTTTCCCTTGCTGTTCTTGTGATAGTGAATGGGTCTCATGAGATCTGATGGTTTTAAAAATGAGAGTTGCCCCACACAAGCGCTCTCTCTTTGCCTGACACCATCCATGTGAAACATGACTTGCTCCTCCTTGCCTTCTGCCATGATTGTAAGGCATCCCCAGCCATGTGGAACTGTTAATCCGTTAAACCTCTTGTTTCCCAGTATTGGATGTGTCTTTATTAGCAGTATAAAAATAGACTAATACATCTTTATAAGAATATTTTTGTTGTTGATGACTGTAGAATTCAAAGTTGACAATTGTTATTTTTAATCATGTTAAAGTTGTTGCTTCTTTGTCTTATGGTTTTCATTTTGCTGACAAGAAATTGGGACCTTCCTACCTGTTTTTCCCTATGTGCTGTGTTCCTTTTTGCTCTGGCTGATTTTAATACTTTCTATTTATTACTGATTTTTAGCAATTTAATTATGAGATGGCTTTATGTCTTTTTGTCTGTTTGTATCTTCTTAGGGTTTGCTTATCTTCTTGGATCCACATATTTACATTTTTATCAAGTTTGGAAAAGTTTAGTGATAATTTGTTCAAATGATATTTTTCTGTACCCCTACAACTTCTCTCCTTCTGGGTATTCAGTTGGTTGTATATTGGTTGTTTGATATTATCCCACATGTCACTGAATCTCTTTTTTTCTATTCTTTTTTCTCTCTGTGGATATGTTTAGATAGTTTTATTGACAAGTCTTTAAATACACTAATATTTTTAATATTGTTATATTTATTTTATTTTTAAGTATATTCATAATTTTTTCAAACATTATATCTCAGCTTTGGAAGTGCTTCTTTTAAAAAATATTTTTAATTTCTCACCTTGTCATTTTAATGTTACAACTTTATGCACATTGAGCATATTTACAATAGCTTTTTAAAAGTCTGCCTGCTAATTCCATCATCTCTCATTTTTCAGTCTGTTTCTATGGACTGTTTTTTCTTTCAGTAAAATATTTTACTGCTTTGCATGTCTAAAATTTTTAATTGGATTCTTGACTTTATGAATGTCACATTGTTGAGGAATAGTACATATTTTGGTGTTCAGTGTGGGTGTTTGTTCTGGCCAGGAGTTAAGATACTCCTATATAAATTTGATTCTTTCATGACTTGCTGTGTATCTTTTTAGGGTACATATAGAGTAGAATTTAGTCTAGTGTTACTTTACCTCTACTTTTAAATCTTCATCTTTCTGGGGTCTTTACTGGAAGTCCTATGTAATAATTGAAACCTTTCCACTCTGACTAGTGGAAACTCTGTCCCTGTGTGAACTCTTGGAATTATTTGACTTATAGTCCCTTGATGATTATTCTTTTTCCAGCATTTGTTGTTTTTCCTGCCTTATGAAATTTTATCCTAACCAATTACAACCAAGGACTCAAGGTGATTCCTATGCGAATCTGCAGAACTGTTTCCATGTATCTTTCTCCTCTGTGGTATTCTGTCCTCTAAAGTTGGCCTCCCTGAACTCTAATTTTTGTCTGTAGGCTTTCTTTTGTTTCAGACTTCTGGACTCTGTTTGGGTTCTCTGACCTTGAAACCATAGTCCATAATTGCCTCTAACCTGAAAAGTGGGAATACCATTGGCCTAACCTCATTGCTTTTTCTTCTTTCAATATTCACTGTCCTGTAACTATTGTCCAATGTATGCGGGATTGTTAAAGTTGGCAGATAAAAATAGAGTATCAGTATGTTGCAAACATTTCAAGGAACACACTTATACTAAAACTGTCTGAAATTAAAACTTATCTCAGCGTCTTGTGTTATCCAGCCACGTTAAATTTATCACAAATAGTCATTTTAATAGCCCAGGAAAATGGAAGATAGCAGGCAGGACTAACTTGCAGCTCCCACTTGGATGGACAGAGTAGCATGTGGAGACTGACATCATGAACTTTTGCTCCAAGAACTACCACAAGAACATATCAGAAAAGCCGAGAGAATCCACAGACCCTTTGAACGAGGTAGTCTGCTGCTGCAGGCTCCATAAGTAGTTTGAGGAACTGTGAGTCAGCTTGCTTTCTCAGCTGGGAGGCTTGTAGCCTGGGGCAAGTTCTCAGCCCAGCTCACCAGCTGCCTGGAAATAAACTCAGTGCTGGTGGGAATGAGACCAAGACCAGCCTTTTGGGTTATGGGCTGCCTGGGAGCTGGGTGAGGCCTGTGGCTGCTGACTTTACCCCACTTCCCTGGTGACCTGTGTGATGCAGCAGAGACAGCCATAATTCCCCAGGGAACATAACTCCATTGGCTTATCGAGGGGCTGGGGAACCCTAACCCCTGCCCCACAGCAACCACAAGCCCCATCCCAAGGAGAGTCTGAGTTCAGACATGCCTAACCCTGGCCTCATCTGATGTTTTTTCTCTACCTTCCCTGGTAGCTGAAGACAAAGGACATAATCTCTTTGGAGCTCTATGGCCCCACCCAGCGCCTGATCCTCCCTATACAACCAGAACTGATGTGCTTTTGAAAGTGGCACTTCCTTACTGGAGGCCAACCAATATAAAACCATCACACTAAACAAAAATACAACCAAGGGATCCTCAGAGTCCACTTCACTCCCCTGCTGCCTCCACTGGGGTAGGTGCTGGTATCCATGGCTGACAGATCAGAAGACGGGTCACATCACAGGACTCTTTGCAGATACTCTCTAGTACCACTGTCTGGTAGCTCTTCTGGGTGGCTAGATCCTGAAGAGAAATACCAATCACTGCAGTTCAGCTCTCAGGAGGCCCCAACCCTAGGGGAAAGGGAAGGAGCAGTACATTGAGGGACCACCCTATGGGAGAAGAGAATTTGAACTTCAGCCTTTGAGTCATAGATCTTCCCTCTGACATAGTCTACTCAAATGGGAAGGAACCAGAAAAAGAATTCTGGTAATATGACAAAACATGGTTCTTTAACACCCCCAAAAGATCACACTCACTCACCAACAATGGATCCAAACCAAGACAAAATCTCTGGATTTCCAGAGAAAGAATTTAGAAGGTCTACTATTGAGCCAATCAAGGAGGCACCTGAGAAAGGTGATGCCCAATGTAAATGAATGTCAAAGAAATGATACAGGATATGAATGGAAAAATCTCCAGTGAAATAGCATAAATAAAAAAAATCACAACTTCTGGAAGTCAAGGACTCACTTAGAGAAATGCAAAATGCACTGGAAAGTCTCAGCAATAGAACTAAACAAGTATAAGAAAGAACTTCAGAACTCGAAGACAAGGCTTTCAAATTAACCCAATCTGACTAAGGAAAAGAAAAAAGAAAAAATGAACAAAACCTCCAAGTCTGGGATTATGTTAAATGACCAAACCTAAGAATAATAGGTGTTCCCAAGAAAGAAGAGAAATCTAAAAGTTTGGAAAACATATTTGAGGGAATAATCAAGGGAAAGTTGCCTGGCCTTGTTAGAGATCTAGATATTCAAATACAAGAGGTTCAAAGAACACCTGGGAAGTTCATTGCAAAAAGATCATCACCTAGGCACACAGTCATCAGGTTATCTAAAGTCAAGACAAAGGAAAGAATCTTAAGAGTTGTGAGGAAAAAGCATCACATAACTTATAAAGGAAAACCTATCGGATTAAGAGCAAATTTCTCAGCAGAAACCTTACGAGCTAGAAGGGATTGGGGTCCTATCTTTAGCCTCCTTAAGCAAAACAATTATCAGCCAACAATTTTATATCCAGCAAAGCTAAGCTTGATAAATGAAGGAAAGATGCAGTCTTTTTCAGAAAAACAAATGTGAGGGAATTCGCCACTACCAAGGCAGAACCAAAAGAACTGCTAAAAGGAGTTCCAAATCTTGAAACAAATCCTCAAAATACACCAAAATAGAATCTCCTTAAAGCATAAATCTCACAGGACCTACAAAAACAATAACATGATGAAGAAAAAACAAGTCATTCAGGCAACAAATAGCATGATGAATAGAATAGTACCTCACATCTCAATAATAACATTGAATGGAAATGGTCTAAATGCTCCACTTAAAAGATACAGAATGGCAGAATGGATAAGAACTCACCAACTAAGTATCTACTATCTTCAAGAAACTCACCTGACACATAAGGACTCACATAAACTTAAGGTAAAGGGGTAGAAAAAGGTATTCCATGCAAATGGACACCAAAGGGGAGCAGGGATCACTATTCTTATATCAGACAAACTTTAAAGCAATAGCAGTTAAAAAAGACAAAGAGTGATATTATATAATGATACAAGGACTAGTCTAACAGGAAAATATGACAATCCTCAATATATATGCACCTACCACTGGAACTCCCAAATTGAAAAAACAATTACTGCCAGACCTAAGAAATGAGATAGACAGCAACACAATAATAATAGGGGACTTCAATACTCCACTGACAGCACTAGACAGGTCACCAAGAGAGAAAGTCAACAAAGAAACAATGGATTTAAACTATACGCTGGAACAAATTGAGCTAACAGATATTTACAGAACATTCTACCCAACACCTGCAGAATGTACATTCTATTCATCAGTACATGGAACAGTCTCCAAGATACACCATGTGATAGACCACAAAACAAGTCTTGACAAATTTACCAAAATAAAATCATATCAACTACTCTCGCAGCCTGGGGTGGAATAAAATTGGGAATCAACTCCAAAAGGAACCCTCAAAACCATGCAAATGCATGGAAATTAAATAACCTGCTCCTGAATTATCACTGGGCCAACAATGAAATCAACATGGAAATTAAAAAATTATTTGAGTTGATCTGTAATAGTTACCCAGTCTATCAAAACCTCTGGGATACATCTAAAGCAGTGCAAAGAGGAAAGTTCATAGCATTAAGAACGAACCAAACCCAAACCCAGCAGAAGAAAAGAAATAACCAAATCAGAGCAGAACTAAATGAAATTGAAACAAAAAATACAAAAAAATTAATGAAACAAAAAGCTGATTCTTTGAAAAGATAAATAAAATTGATAGACCATTAGTGAGATTAACCAAGAAAAGAGAGAAGATCCAAATAAGCTCAATTAGAAATGAAACAGAAGATATTATAACTGATACCACAAATACAAAATATCATTCAAGGCTACTTTGAACACCTTTAGGTGCATAAACTAGAAATCCTGAAGGTGATGGATACATTCCTGGAAATATATAACCCTTCTCAATTAAACCAGGAGGAAATAGAAACTCTGAACAGACCGATAAGCAGGAAGATTGAAATGGTAATTAAAAAGTTACCAACAAAAAACGTCTGGGATCAGACAGTTTCACAGCTGAATTCAGTCAGACCTTCAAAGAAGACTTGGTACTAATCTTATTGACACTATTCCGAGAGAGAGAGAGAGAGAGAGAGAGAGAATCCTCCCCAAATCATTTTATGAAGCCAGTATCACCCTAACACCAAAATCAGGAAAGGACATAACAAAAAATGATGATAGGCCAATATCCCCAATGAACATAGAAGCAAAAATTTTCAACAAAATACTAGCTAACAGAATCAACAGCATGTCAAAAAGATAATCCATTATGATCAAGTGGGTTTCATACCAGTGATGCAGGGATAGTTTAACATTCACAAGTCAATAAATGTGATACACCACATAAACAGAATTAAAAACAAAAATCATGTGATCATCTCAATAGATACAGAAAAAGCATTTGACAAAATTCAGCATCCCTTTGTGATTAAAACCCTCAGCAAAATCAGCATAGGAGGAACATACCTTAAGGCAATAAAAGCCTTCTATGACAACCCCACAGCCAACATTATACTGAATGGGGAAAAGTTGAAAGCATTCCCCCTGAAAACTGGAAAAAGACAAGGCTGCCCACTTTCACCATTTCTATTCAGCATAGTGCTGAAAGTCTTAGCCAGAGCAATCTGACAAAAGAAAGAAATAAAGGGCATCCAAATTGGCAATGAGGCAGTCAAACTGTTGCTGTTTGCTGATGACATGATTGTATGCCTAGAAAACCCTGAGGATGCCTCCAAAAAGCTCTTAGAACGGGTCAATGACCCCAACAAAGTTTCAGAATACAAAATTAATGTACACAAATCAGTAGCTCTTTTATATGCCCAAAGCCACCAAGCTGAGAAGCAAATCAAGAACTCAACTCCTTTTACAATAGCTGCAAAAATAAAATAAAATACTTAGGAATATACTTAACCAAAAGAGGTGAAAGACTCCTCTACAAAGAAAACTACAAAACACTGCTGAAAGAAATCATAGACAACACAAACAAATGGAAACACCACCCATGCTCATGGAGAATAAATACTGTGAAAATGACCATACTGCCAAAAACAATTTATAAATTCTATGTGATTTTCATCACAATACCACCATCATTCTTCACAGAACTAGAAAAAAAAATCCTAAAATTCATATGGAACCAAAAAAGATCCCACATAGCTAAAGCAAGACTAAGCAAAAAGAAGAAATAGGGAAGCATTACATTACCTGACTTCAAACTATACTGTAAAGCCATAGTCACCAAAACAGGATGGTACTGGTATAAAAGCAGGTATATAGACCAATGGAACAGAATAGAGAATCCAGAAACAAAGCTGGATACTTATGGTCAACTAATCATTGATACAATAAACAAAAACATAAAGTGGGGAAAGGACACCCCATTCAACAAAGGGTGCTGGGTTAATTGGCAAGCCACATGTGGGAGAATGAAACTGGATCTTCATCTCTCACCCTCTATGTCACTCAACTCGAGATGGATCAAAGACTTAAATCTGAGACCTGAAACCATAAAAATTCTAGAAGATAACATTGAAAAAAAACCCTTCTTGACATTGGCTTAGGCAAAGACTTTATGACCAACAACTCAAAAGCATATTCAACAAAAACAAAGATAAATAGATGGAACTTAAACTAAAAGCTTCTGCACAGTAAAAGAAATAGCAGAGTAAATAGACAACCCACAGAGTGCGAGAAAATCTTTGTAATCTATAAATCCAAAAAATGACTAATATCCAGAATCTACAAGGAACTCAAATAAATCAGCAAGAACAAAAGAAATAATACCATCAAAAAGTGGGCTAAGGACATGAATAGACAATTCTTAAAAGAAGATATGCAAATAGCCAACAAACATAATGAAAAAATGGTCAACATTACTAATTTTCAGGGAAATGCAAATCAAAACCACAGTGCAATACCACTTCACTCCTGCAAGAATGGCCATTGAAAAAGAAATAAAAGAATTATAGATATTGGTATGGATGTGGTGAAAAGGGATCACTTTTACACTGTTGGTAGGAACATAAACTAGTACAACCACTATGGAAAACCGTGTAGAGATTCCTTAAAGCACCAAAAGTAGATCTACTGTTTGATACAGCAATCCCATTCCTGGGTATCTTACCCAGAGGTAAAGAAGTCATTTTATCAAAACAGATACTTGCACATGCATGTTTATTGCAATTGCAAAAAAAAAAAAAAAAAAAAAAATACAATTGCAATTGCAAAAATATAGAACCAGCCCACATTCCCATCAATCAATGAGTGAATAAAGAAAATGTTATATATATACAAACACTTCTATATATATAATATGTGTGTGTATGTGTATACATATATATACTTATATATGTATACACACACACCATGGAATACTACTCAGTGATTAAAAGCAATGAAATAATGGCATTTGCTGCAACCTGGATGGAATTAGTGACAATTATTCTAAGTCAAGTAACTCAGGAATGGAAAAACCAAACCCCATGTGTTGTCACTCATAAATGGGAGCTAAGCTATGAGGATGCAATGGCATAACACTTATTCAGTGTGCTTTGGGAACTGGAGAGAAAGGATGGGAGAAGGCTGAGGGATAAAAGACTAACACTGGGTACACTGTATACTGCTTGGGTGATGGGTGCACCAAAATCTCGGAAATCACCACTAAAGAACTTATTCATGTAACCAAACATCACCTGTTCCCCAAAAACCTATTGAAATAAAACTAAATTTAAACTATGTAAAACAAAACCAAAAACAAAACAGCCATTTCATATATATTTTATGCTTTACAGTTGTTTACTGTGGGAGGACATTCCTAAAGCAGTTACTTCATGGGCGGAAGCGGAAGCCCTGGTGCTATTTGGTTATGAATCCTGTACATTATGATTTTCACATAGTTGATTTTATAATTCCTGTTGTCTTCTTTTAGAGTGTTGAAATTTATTTTGTGCCACAGCTAAGTAACTTATGGCTCAGCTTGACCCTTTTGAAGATTGTTTTTTTTAAATCTTCCTTCAAATGTTTCTAGCGTAGTTTAAATTCTACAGCTAGTTTCATTCACAAATCAGATGTGACCCTTCTGGAGTTTCTACTGAATGTCTCAGTTTTCAACACACCCTCTTAACGTTAGCTAGTCAGAGGACTAATATCTCCCAGCCCTGGGAACTGTGACACAGCCCTGGGAATTCAATCCTGGGATTTTGTCAGCCTAAGTGTCTCTAGTAATTGTTCTTTTCTTGCCTCATGGAACTTTGTTTTATATAAGCATAGAATAGTACTCAACCCAAGGCTGAAGAAGATCCTCATGCAGCTATCTGAGGATAGCTCCCTCCTCTCTAATTCTTTGGCTTGCAAATTTTATCTGCTTCACCTTCCCCAAACTCCAGTTTCTGTCTTGTTAACTTGGGCAGGCTATGATGCTCTGCTTGGAATTCCTCTCCCTGAACTGTCTTCTGGCAAGTGCCTCTAGGCGTAAAGCTGATGTGACCATAGGAGTCATTTTGTTTCCTTTCTCTCAGGCATTACATTCCTGTGATTCCTATTGTCCAATGTCTCAAAACAGTTTCCTATGTATTTTTCTGGTTGTTTATGGTGAGAGGGCATGTGTAGTACCTCTTACTTTATCACGGCAAGGAGCAGAAGTCTGACTGTCTTACATCCTTGATGAGTGAGATGATTTAGGGTCGTCTTCAGCCCCTTTATAAATTCTGCATATGGGGGAGTGTCTGTCTCACACTTCTGTTGGTAACCTTATATCCATTTGATTTTTCAATTAAAAGTTTAGTCAGGGCCAGGCGCAGTGGCTCAGGCCTCTAATCCCAACACTTGGGAAGGCCGAGGAGGGCGCATCACCTCGGAGTTCACAATCAGCCTGGGCAACACGGTGAAACCCCATCTCTACTAAAAATACAAAAATTAGCTGGGCATGGTGGTGGGTGCCTGTAATCCCAGTTAGTCAGGAGGCTGAGGAAGGAGAATTGTTTGAACCTGGGAGGCGGAGCTTGCAGTGAGCCAAAATTGCGCCACTGCACTCCAGCCTGGGCCACAGAGCGAGACTTCGTCTCATGTAAAAAAAAAAAAAAAAAAAAAAAAAAGTTGAGTCAGAAGAGCCACATTCTAAAATATTCTTACATGTTGTCCTCTGGGCCCTTTGTTCTGATCAACTCAAAATTATTACCTCCCAGGGTCCAGCATAGTGCCAGGAACAGATTAGATACAAAATAAATACTTAATGACTTAATGAATGTATGAATAAATTAATGAATGGCAAGGTATGGGAATGGGAATGGCAGTTGGTTCTTGATTTGCCAACCTAGTAGTTTGGACATTGCCTTGTGGGCAGTGAAAACCGGTGTAAATGGGGGTGAAATGTGTTCAAAGTGGTGCTTTATCAAATTTTAATTTAGAAAGAGCTATACTACTATGATGTGTCCAATTTAAGAAAAACAGAAGGCAGGCATGTAAGAGACCCAGGTGAAAAATAATCAGTGAAATACACATTTCAGTTAAAAAAGGTTTCGAATGGGCCCAAGTTCTGAAACCAGATGAAGAGAATTATGGTCCCTGAGTGTTCTGCTACAGGATAATGAAGCCAAAAGGAGTATAGCTGACCATTTGTTGGTGATGCTAGGTAAAGTGTTATAAAAGTCAGTGGAAACTGGGCTATATGATCTTTTAAGATTCCTTCCATTTCAAACTATTCATTCATTCATTCATTCATCAGGTGTTTATGATTGAACATACCCTGTGGTCCAGCAACTGATCAAGGGACACAAAAAAGATCAAAACTCCCCCTCCATCTTAAAGGAGAACACATTATTAGAGGAAAATAGATATGCAGATAACAAGTTACAATACAGTGAAAAAGTTGTTAACGAAGGTTTTTTGTTTTCCCCTTACAGGTCACTGCTAGGGATGGTGGGGGAGAGAGACAATAAATAGGTTCTATGTGATTCTGAATTGAAATGGCAATATGGTATGTGGATTAGGCTTCCACTGTTACAGTATTTTAGAAACACTTGGAGTACCTCCAAAGAGTCAGCCAAAAAAAAAAAAAAAAAGGGGGGGGGAACTCATCTGGAGAGCGGTGAATATATATTCCTAACTATTAAGATTTTGCAAAACACTTTTGCAAGAAAATAGTCTAACTCATATGGATTATCATATTATTAAATATTAATCTGTATAAAGATTGTTGTCTTATTTAAAGGCTGATTAATGTTATTGTAATAATGACTAGAGTCATTTTTAAAATACTCTATTATTTTTAAGAGAAGACCAAAGTCATTGATGTTCACAGTGTTAAAGGGCTATGATATATTCCATGGGCACCGCTGGGGTTTGGTCCACTTGTAATGTAGGCAAAATAACAGTTCATGAAAAAATATTATCTTATTTTGTGTGAGAATTAGTTTTCTGAGTCACTAGTGGATTCAGTAGCCTTTGTATTCATTAATGAGAACATTGGAGTTTCCTTTAAGTAGTTTTTCCTTTCTATGAAGTTTATGTTTTTCATTAGGAAATTAAATATTAACTATATAAAGATTGGGAAACAGAAAACAGTAAAAGGGATATCGATTCATTTTCTACCATGCAAAAAGTCCGTTAATAAATATATAGGTTTTTGCATTCTTTTTTAATATTATTAATTACATATGGTTTAAAAAAAATTGATTTGACATTGTGCAGATTGTGGTGCACAAATTATTCTGTATCTTTTTTATCTGTATTATTTTAACATGTGCAAATACGCAGTAAATATATAGCATGTCTTTCGTATCTCCTATTTCTAAATCACTTAGCAGAAAGAAAAAGGAAGGGGAAAAGCAACTAAAATGAACTCTGCACTTGTTATATTATGTGACTCTTTAATTAACTCATTTAATTATCATAACAACCATGTGGGGAAAGTAATATCCTTACTTTTGAAATAAAGAAATTAAGTTGTGGAGAAGTACTTGCCTGAGTTTACAGAGTAATCTTATCAGGGTACACTTGAGACCTGAACCCAGGACTGTAGGACTCCTCAAAATGTATTCTTGTAGATGTCAACAAAAGCTGTAGATGAAGAATGAAGGAACCAATGTGGGAGCTGCAGATGGTTGGTGGAGGTTTGAGGGGATCATGACATAATGGGTTCATTTTCATAGCATGAAAGTTTTCTAAATTTAACCCTTGATTTAAAGTTAGGGAAAATGCAGTGGAATAAAGGGGTAAATAGGAAGTATAATAAGTAGTTCTTATTTCTTATTCTATTCCCATAAAACATTTTTTTGCTAAGCAATTTTATGACCACTTATATTTTTATACTATCTTTAGAATCTTATTATTTTAACAAGTACTGTCCAATTGCCCTGTTATTTTGAGGAAAAGCTTCTTACATTTCTAATTAGACTTTATTTTTAAAATATCTGTCATCTTAAGGGCCTGTGAAGATTTATGTCTGTGATCTGTGAAGATAAAAAGATTTTCTTTTTGTCTTTAGGCTGATTCTGCTTGGGTAAAGTCATCAGAGAGGCAGTTTAAATTTTGTGTTTTATTGTGGAATAGCCTGAATTCTAGTTTGAGAATATAAGTTGGTAATATGCTATTTTTCTCAAAACGTAATTGAGGAATCAGCCAAACCACTTGTGTATATCTTAAGAGTTTCCTTGAAAAATGAGACAAAGAACAATGCATCTTTTCTGGAGAAGCCCATAGTCTGGATTTCTGTATACAGAATTGCTTTGAATAGCCCATCCTCTGGTCAAACTAACCAACTATCAGTATTGCAAAAATCCAAGTAATTATTGCTTTTGTCATAATCGTCTGCCTAGCAGTTTTGTAAAAAATCTCAACAATTCCGTATCTGCAAGTGGTAGCACAACTGTGATAAATCTCCCCTTAGGAAAACTGAAACTGAAGAACTCTTTTTTCCCTCTTATTTTCACCTATCAGCCTTGTACAAAATTTTATCTGTTTTCTTCAAAAATGTCCTGCATTTTATTCCTTCCTCTTTATTGCCAGGGGTCATATTTTTTAAATTATTACTTTAAAAAGTGGCTACTGCTTTCTAATTTGTCTCTGTAGCTTCAGAATTTCTCTTTCTTTTCATTATGCAAAATGATGCCCAGGTCATCTTCAGTCACCACTTTTATTATATTGTGTATTTGTTGAAGTCTCTGATATCTCAAGTATCATCAGCCTTGTAATCTCCCATGGGATAGGGTTTGTTTACTCAGTGCTTGGGAAGTGTCTTATATAGCAGAACATGAGTATTTAGTGAATAAAATGAATGTCCACTAAATCAACAGACAGACATAAGGAATGGGGAACTAATATAACTGCATGACCGTTTCTCTTAAAATCTCAGTTAAGACCCTGAAGCTGAGGAGTACAAAGAATACCTCCATAATCTAAAGAGAATGCTCATCTGTAGCTAGTTAACATTCCTCTAGGGTAGGGATTCTCAGCTGGGGTAATATTGCCCCACCTAGAACCTTTGGCTATGTCTAGAGACATTTGTGGTTGTCACGCCTCAGAGGGAGGAAATGCTACTATCATCTAATGGGTAGAAGTTAGGGACACTGCTAAACATCTTACAATGTGCAGGTCAGTCTCCTCAAACAAAGAGTTCTTGTCCAAAGTGTGATTGAGAAATCCTCTTCTAGGATTTAATACTAAAGTCTTTTGAATTATTCCTTCACCTGCTACTCAACCTGTATAATCAGAAGATTAAAAAATGAAGAAAAAAATGTGTGAATAAGGAGTCATAGGCTTAAGGGTAAAGTATTTTTGTTTTTCTTCTCTTCTTTACCTTCAAGTCAAGTGAGGGAGACTCCAAGAGAATCCCTCAGAGATTTGAGGTGGTTACAAGATGAGGTGATGGCATCTCATACCCTAGCTGGATGTGCGTTGAGCTGCGGAGACTTGTTCAAGTAGTTAATTTTCAGACAGGAGCAGGATCAAGGGAGGAAATTCTTGGAAGTGCCTGATGTGCATTCTGAGGGTTTCAGAGTGTCCTTGAATAAAGAGACTATTTTTTGACTCCTGCTTGGAGAATGTGAAAGTTGGCAATCTTTGTGGCGTGATCTCTGACAGCAGGACAAGAGAGGAAGGCAGTAAGAAGCAGAGGAAACATTCAACTTTTGGTTTGAGAAGAATGCATGAGTTTCCTGTGGGCTAACTGAGCACCTCATAAGATAAGTGGGATTAAGATATTTGGATGGCGCCATGCCTGTGAGGATAGCTTGCCTAGGCAAAGGGTCCCTGGTGATGTGAAGTTATAGGAGCATCTGCTGACAGCAGGAAATGTACAGTGGGATGTCGCAAGAGGTCAGGTGGATATTGTTTTGTTTGCCTGAGGAAAGTGTACAATGGGGAGGTCACTGCAGTCACCATCAAAGAGCTATGAATGTTCTCCTAAGAGAGCTAGTTGGCATTTAGGCATCTGCCATGCTGAGGGAACAAGTGGTCTGATTACAGCAGCACTTTTATTAATCCCTTCTCTTGAGTACCAATATGATGGATGAGGCAGAGGACCAAGCAGCAACAGCGGGAAAGAAGGAGCAAATGAAAGAAAGAGAGCAGAAGTAGTGAAAGAAAAGGAAGAGTAAGGACCTTCTTTCCCCTGCAGAGGTTTCTAAGACTGACTCATGTATAAATTGATGTGAGGGTAGACTGTTTGAATTGAGTAGGAAATTGCAGTTTTGGTCTAGACTGTATTATTGGAAAGTGAATTCTTAGTTACAAAATCTGATTTTGTGATGTTTTTCTCATAAAGGAAAGTAGCCCAAAAACCTGAAAGAATCATTCAAGATGTTGTCAAGGATCCTAAAGGAGATCCAGCGGGGCCTATTAGAAGGAACTGGTTGGAAAAAAGTGTTTCTGTTTTGTTTCCCATAGAGTTCTGATTGTTAAAAAATCAGTGATGCTAGCTTTTGTTACACACATGGGTTGGTATGTTAAATATTTACATGCACTAAATTATTCAATCTTTTCAATAACCTCAGAGGTAATAATGTTTCTCATTTAAAGAGGAGGAGAAAAAGATTTATAGAAGTTAAATAACATGATAAAATAAGTTAAATTCTTTCTGTGTTCTTGTGTTTTGAATGTTTTCTCAAATAGCTAATGATTCTGCAAGAACTAAAATTTATATTACTTTCTGGGAGTTCTGAGCAATAGATAATGAAATATTAGAAATATTAATAATTGTTTTATATATAGAAATTAACATGATAGTTTAAGCATTAGAGCAATCATGCTTGTTCTGCCTTGGACCCATTACCATGTGATCCATAGTGAGTTCCTAAGATTTTTCCCTTTTCTGACAGATTTATACACTTATACTGTTATCAACCAACACATCCTATCCTTTAGCATTAGATATATCTACGTTATGAATTATTAAATATAGTGACAATGAGTTGAATGAGAGATGAGTTTTTCCAAGTTATGTTGAAAGTACCATATAAGGGTAGAAGAGTTCATTCAAGTGATGATCCAGTTATTTAGCATACACTAGGAAGTGTCCACTTTCTCTACCCTAGTTACCTGTGCAGGCATATTTGTATGGCCAGAGACGTGTTAAAATGCAGTAAGTTCAGAGCTAATTTCTACTGGACCTTGCTGTTTATTTTACTGTTTTGATCTTCAAATTTTCCCGGAGCTCTGGATTCCAGGTGTGTAAATGAAACCATTTTGCACCCTGCTTTGTCTTTTACAAATGATCACTGAGTAAGCATATATGCATCCAAGGATGTAGTAAGATAGAAATCAGCACTCATTTGCTAGAGCCACAAGTCTAAATTTGGCTTTTTTTTTTTTTTTTTTAAGCATGAATGAGGATACCATTATTTGTAACTGTTCATCTCTCTGGAAAAGTCAATACCTGTATGCTATGAAAACTTCAGCATTCTTTTTTCTCTTATTTATTTTAATCGGCTAGTAAAATTGTACATATTTATGGTGTACAATATGATTCGATATATGTATACATTGTGGAATGGCTAAATCAAGCTATTTAGCACATGCATTACTTATTCTTTTGTGGCGAGAACACTTAAAATCAACTCTCAGCAATTTTCAAAATATGCAATATAGTGTTATTAATTGTATTCAACATGATATACAATAGACCTTTTGAACTTATGCTTCCTGTTTGATGAAAATTTTGTGCCTTTTGACCAGCATCTTCCTAATCCTCTACTCTCCAGCCTCTAGTAACCACCATTTTACTCTATTTCTATGAGTTTGGCGTCTTTATGCTCTACATGTAAGTGATATGATATGGTATTTACCTTTCTGTGCCTGACATAGTTCACTAAACATAATGTCCTCTAGGTTCATTTATATTGGTTGTTGCAAATAACAAGATTTCCTTCTTTTTAAGGCTGACTAGTATTCCATTACATACACACATCACATGTTTTATCTACTCAGTTGTTGATGGACATTTACGTTAGGACATTCCATATCTTGGATATTATAAATAATGCTACAGTGAACATGGGAATGTAGATATCTCTTTGACATATTGACCTCAATTCCTTTGAATATATACCCAGTAGTGGGATTGCTGGATCATATGGTAGTTCTCTTTTTAATTTTTTGAACAACATCCATACTGTTTTCCATAGTGGATGTACTAATTTACATTCCCACCAATAGTCTACAGGGGTTCCCTGTTCTCCACACCCTCACCAACACTTGATATTTTTCTTCTTTTGGATAATAGCCATCCTAACAGGTGTGAAGTCATATCTCATTGTGGTTTTAATTTGCATTTTCCTCATAATTAGTGCTGCTGAGCATTTTTATATACCTGTTGGCCATTTGCAGGTCTTCTTTTGAGAACTGTCTATTTAGGTCCTTTACCCATTTTTTAATCAGGTTATTTGTTTTCTTACTATTGAGCTGTTTGAATTCCTCATATGTGATAGATATTGACTCCTTATAAGGTATATGGTTTGCAAATATATTCTCTCATTTCATAGTTTATCTCCTCACTCTGTTGATTGTATCCTTGCTGTGCAGTAGATTTTTACTTTGATGCAATCCTGTTTGTCTACTGTTGCTTTGCTGGCCCAAACTTTTGCGATCATACTCAAAAAATTGTTGCTCAAACCAATGTCAAGGAGCTTTTTCCTTATGTTTTCTTTTTCTACTGCATTTAAAATTTCAAAAAGCCTCTGCATTATTTTTTTTTTTTAAAGAAGGTGTATGGTGTTTGCTTTGTTGTTGTTATTCTATAATTTGAACTTTTAGATATAGGAGGTATATGTGAAGGTGTGTTGCATGGGTATGTTATGTGATGCTGAGATATGGAGTACAGATCCCATCTGTGGTAAGCGTAGTACCCAACAGGTAGTTGGGTAAGCATAGTACCCAACAGGTAGTATTTTGTAACCTATCTCTCCTCCTCTCCTCTCCCCCCATCCCCAGTAGTTCCCAGTGTCTATTATCCCCATCTTTATGTCCATATGTACTCAACGGTTAGCTTCCACTTATGAGTGAGAACATGTGGTATTTGGTTTTCTGTTCATGCATTATTTCACTTAGGATTATGGCCTCTAGCTGCATCTATGTTGTTGCAAAAGATATTGTTTTGTTCTTAAGGTTGTGTAGTATTCCATGGTGTATTTGTACCACGGTTTCTTTATCCAATCCACTGGTGATGGACACTTATGTTGATTTGAGATCTTTGCTATTGTGAATAGTGCTGCGATGAATATATGAGTGAATGTGTCTTTTGGGTAAATTGATTTGTTTTCTTTTTTTTTTTTTTTTTTTTTTTGACGGAGTCTCACTCTGTCGCCCAGGCTGGAGTGCGGTGGTGCCATCTTGGCTCACTGCAAGCTCTGCCTTCTGGGTTCATGCCATTCTTCTGCCTCAGCCCCCCGAATAGCTGGGACTACAGGTGCCCACCACCACGCGTGGCTAATTTTTTGTGTTTTTAATAGAGACGGGGTTTCACCCTGTTAGCCAGGATGGTCTCCATCTCCCGACCTCATGATCCACCCGCCTTGGCCTCCCAAAGTGCTGGGATTACGGGCATGAGCCACTGCGCCCCGCCTGATTTATTTTCTACTGGGTATATAGCCAGTGATTGGATTGCTGGATCAACTCTGCTGAGTAACTCTGTTACCATCTGGAGATTTCAGAAATCTCCAAACTGTTTTCCACAGTGGCTGAACTAATTTACATTCCACCAACAGTGGAATATAAGTGTTCCCTTTTCTCTACAACCTCGCTAGCATATGTTATTTTTTGACTTTTTAATTATAGCCATTGTGATTGGTGTGAGATGGTATGTCATTGTGGTTTTGATTTGCATTTCTCTGATGATTAGTGATGATGAGTATTTTCATATTTCTGTTGGCCACATCTTCTTTTTAGAAATATCTATTCACGTCCTTTGCCCATTTTAAAATGAGGTTGTTTTTTGCTTGTCCATTTAAGTTCCTTACAAATTCAGGGTATTGGAACTTTGTTGGATGCATAATTTGTGAATATTTTGTTCCCTTCTGTAGGGTATCTATTTATTCTATTGATAGTTTCCATTGCTGTGCAGAAGCTCTTTAGTTCAATTAGGTCCCATTTGTAAATTTTTGTTGCAATTGCTTTTGAAGACTTAGCCAGAAATTCTTTGCCAAGGTTGATGTTGAGAAAGATTATTTCCTAGGGTTTCTTCTAGAATTTTTATAATTTGAGAACTTATATTTAAGTCTTTAATCTATCTTGAGTTAATTTTTGTGTATAGTGAAAGGTAAGGGTCCAGTTTCATTCTTTTCTATAGAGTTAGCCAGTTATCCCAGCACCATTTATTGAAAGGGAGTCCTTTCCCCATGGCTTGTTTTGTTGGCATTGTCAAAGATCAGATGGTTGTAGGTTTGTGGCTTTATATCTGTGTTCTCTATTCTGTTCCATTGGTCTATGTGTCTCTTCTACCAGTATCATGCTGTTTTGGTTACTGTAGCCTCGTAGAATAGTTTGAAGTTAGATAGTGTAATGCCCCTGGCTTTGTTTTTTGTGTTTCTTCTTTTTGCTTAGGGTTGCTTTGACTATTTGGGCTCTTTTTTGGTTCAATGTGAATTTTAGAATAGAGTTTTCTAATTTTGTAAAAAATGGCATTGTTAGTTTGACAGGATTAGCACTGAATCTGTAAATGCTTTGGGCAGTATGGACATTTTAACAATGTTGATTCTTGCAGTCCATGAGCATGGAATGTTTTTCCATTTATTTGTGTTGTGTCTGAGTTCTTTCAGCAGTGTTTTACAGTTGTTCTTGTAGATATCTTTTACCTCCTTGGTTAGCTTTATTCCTAGATGTTTTACTTTTTCATGGGTATTGTAAATGGGGCTGTGCTCTTGATTTGACTCTCAGCTTGAATATTATTGGTATATCAATTCTACTGATTTTTATATATATTGATTTTGTATCTGGCAACATTACTAAAGTCACTCATCAGTTCTAGGAGCCTTTTGGGTGGAATATTTAGGGTTTTCTAGGTATAAAATCGTACTGTCAGTGAAGAGGGATAACTTGACGTCTTCTTTTTCTGTTTGTATGTCTTTTCTTTCTTTCTCTTGCCTGATTGCTCTGAATAGCGTGTCCAGTATGATGTTGAATAGGAGTGGTGAGAGTGGGCCTCCTTGTCTTATTCCAGTTCTCAAGGGGAATGGTTCCAATTCTTGCCTTTTCAGTGTGATGTTGGCTGTGGGTTTGTCATAGATGGCCCTTATTATTTTGAGGCATATTCTTTCGATGCTTAGTCTGTTGAGGGTTTTTTATCATGAAAATGTATTGAATTTTATTGAAAACTTTTTCTGCATCTATTGAGAATGAAGCTTCATTAGGCTGTTTCTGTTGTGCATTTTATTTTTGCACCCCATTTAGCATCTTGAGTTCTAGATTTTCTGAAACTAGGAGGCTCCATTTTGAGTATACAATTTACCACCCTTGCTGATGAGGAAATCTTTCATGTGTTCATTGACTGTGTTTCCTTGATTTTCCTCTCATTCATTTGTTCCTTCATTTATGCATGTATTTATTCATTTATTCATTCCCTTGCATTCACTCTTGAGTTTAACCATTCATTCAATAAGTCTTCATTGAATTTGTTTAATGAACATATATCTACATAAAGAGAAACTCAGAAGACGCAGGAGTACACAGTACAGTTCAATCAACCAAAACTGTTGCTAAGAATTCATGTTTCTTGATATCAAAGAGTTTGAAATCCCTATAACTTCTTGACTTGCAATTCACTTTTTGATTCCTTACTTCTCCAAATGTAGCAATCACCAAATCCCATTGATTCTGCAAATTAGTATCTCAAGAATCCAAATTCCTCTCTCTCACCTCACTGCCACTACTTTGGTTCTTCTACTGTATGCGTTATTATAAGAGCTCCTTAACTGGATTTCTTGACACCAGCAATTTCCACTTCCCATCTACTTTTCCAAGAGTAGTATTTAGAAAATAAAATCTGTATTGGTAATCCCTCACTGAACAACTTTTCTTTCTTTCTTTTTTCTTTTTTCCTTTCTCAAGCCTGACCCTCTCCCAGACAATGTTTCAATAGGTATTTATTGCCCTGGTTGTAAAACCCTAAATCCATAGCAGATCTGCAAGTCCTTTCATGATGTGTCTCTGCTTCCCCCACAACATTCTGACTCAACACTCTCATTATTTTTTGTGCTCACAGACATAGAAAAAGACTTACTGTAAAGCAAAGGGATCATTTTTTGCTCTGTTCTGCCTTGAACATCCTCCTGTTTCCTTGCAACATCCCTCTCTCCCTTTCCATTTTTACCTGATTTTCAAACAGATATTCCCACTTGGACTAAGCTGGGTCTCTGGTTACATGCTTCCTGTAGCTCTGTACTATCTTTGACATACCACTTACCACATACCCTACATTCTGGACTCTGAGCACCATGAGCCAGGGACTGTCTCCTGTTTTTTCCCACTTAATTCCCTTTAACACATCATAGGTGAACAATAACACTTGCTACTTTAACGCATTTTTCGGAACCTAGTACTTTTGTAGATTTTAAGCCCAGATTGAAGAATTTTAAATATTGATAGATAAATGTGTACATGCTACTCACCTGTACACACATGCACACAGTTTTCTGTTGGTTATTGCATTTTATGGACTATGCTCAGGAAACTTGGGAAAAGTGCTCTACAAGCCTAAGGATCAGATTGAAAAATAATTCTTCAGTTCATCAGGCTGTTAATCCTACATGCCTGTGGTGATAAACCCCAGAAAATCTGGGTAATCCTATATAATATTCAGAGAAAGCTGGAAACAGCTATAAATACATATAAAACTGTCAAATACCATTATCATTTAGACAACTCTGTAGTCCCTTCCAAATTATATTAGGCTATTCCTGCTTCATGAAGTCTTTCCAAGTCTCTTCCCACTTTTCCACTGTTATTCCCTGTACTTTCTGAGTTCTTGATCTATCTACCTAACCCTCTCACATTTCTCCCTTTTCCACCTTCTTTTTTCTTTTAATTCATTTGTGTTTTGACACTTTTCTTTTCTGCTTCTTTATGTCTCTAGGACTTCTGTCATCCTCTCTGACATTTCTCTTCCTTTTCTCTGATGTCCCTCCCTCCCTTGTTGAATTTTCTTTTTTGTCACGCTTTTGTATCCTTCTTTCTCTCCCTTTGCATTATCTTCTCTCTTTTCCACTTCTTTTGCCCTCTTCTACTAGTGGTGTACTGTGATTGCCTGACCCTGTGTGTTGGGCACGGGTCGGGGGAAATTGTCCAATGACCACAGTAAGACCCAGTGTTCTCTGCAGCCCTGTTTATTCTAGATCAGCATCAATATGACTCACAGGCAGGGAAAGTAGTTGAAATTCCACAGATAAGCAAATAATTCTTGGCAGTTTCAAAATGAAAGCAACTGCACTGCCAAAAGGCTTCTGTTTACCACACAAAACAAATGTTGTTACTATTTCAATTCCAAAAAAGCATCTTAAAAGCATCCTTTCACAAGTACATTGTTCTAGCCTTTATGTCTAATTAGATGTAAAGAAAATCTTTTGTTATTTTTGTTACACAATTTAGACTTGGCTAATAACCAGAGATAAATAATAGTTTACCCCTGCTGGGTTCTGTAGCAACATTCTTCTGAATAAAATAAGTGCACATGTGCAGTACAAATCCTGTGAAAGGCCTTTTTTTTCTACACTTATTTTTCTTTCATCTTTGTCCTGATTTCTTTCACCTCACAGTAATCTTCCTTTTCTTCTTCTTTTTGTTTCTTCAGGAGCTTTGCAGTGTGGTTTCCATAAATATTTTTGGGAAAACAGCCTAGGTTTTTCTCCATTTCTCATTTTGTGTATTTTCAACTAGAGCATGCCATGAATCTATTGGCTTCTTCAGTTGTAACTAAACTCTTCTGCTGAGTCTGAATGGGATGGGGATAGTAAGTAAAGACATCAGAATGGAGAGGTGATTGACTTATACTGTATTGGCAAGGTAAATTACACCAGTGGTTTTTTTTTTCTTTTTCATGTGTGCAATCTACACCTCCACCACCCTCCTCACACCACCAAGATAAAAATCCCCTGTTGAGATTCCTTTTCTCAGTGTGCTGTTTGTTCTCTTTGCTTGCCGTTTTAATTTAGTTTTTGACACAAGCAACATGTTCTGTCTTTTCCAAACATGGTGAATATCTTTGGCTGTCTACCTAGTTGTATTTGTTGCTGCTCTGATATTCAAGTGCGGATAGTATGGCTACTACATGGCAAGCATCCAAAAACTCTGGAACAGATGCCACCTAGAGGTAAGGCAGAGTACATTTTAGCAGAGCTAAAAGTCAAGAGACCCAGGCTTTTGTTCTGACTTGACCAAAAGCTTTCATTCAACCTTGAACAAATCCCTTGACTAATCTGTGTCGTTAAGTCTTTATCTTCTTTATGTAATTGGCATTCCCTTTATTGGAATCAAATGGGATGCTAAGCTTGATCTAGTTGAAGAAAAAATTTAAGGAATATTTGAATGTAACTTAAATTTTGTGCATCTTTAAGGGTAAAATTGTACATATTATTTGACCCTCTGTCAATTGCAGAATGTGTTGGTTTCCACTAGAGTGAGCATCCTCCTTTTCAGAAATAAGTGAACTAATGACTCACTGTGTGCCGTGCTCCATGCTGGAATCTTATTTTTTTATTTCTCTATATTCTCTTCTCAGAGTAATAATAAAATTAGATTCTATTGTGCCTATTCCAAGGTGGAGAACCTGGGGATCAAATAAATTTTGAAACTGGTTCTTGAATTCACAAATAAGTGGCAGAGCTAGGATTATGCTCAGTGTTATTTGGCTGCAAAGTCAATGCTTTTTCCTATTACTCTAACACACACTCAATTTTTCTAGTCCATTTGGTGCTTCTATAACAAAATGCCATGGGCTGGGTAATTTATAAAGAACAGAAATGTATTTCTCATGGTTCTGGAGGCTGAGAACTTCAAGATCAAGTCACCATCAGGTTTGGTATCTGTTTATCACAGAAAACAAATGTTGTTACTATTTCAATTCCAAAAAAGCATCTTAAAAACATCCTTTCACAAGAACATTGTCCTAGCCTTTATGTCTAATTAGATGTAAAGAAAATCTTTGTTATTTTTGTTACACAATTTAGGACCCAGTCTCTGCTTCCAAGCTGGTGCCTTGAATACTGCATCCTCCCAAGGGGAAGAACTTTGTGTCCTCACATGACAGAAGACAGAGAGAGAGAGAGAGAGAAAGAGAGAGAGAGAGAGAGAGAGAGAACCCATTCCTGGAAGCTGCTTCTGCAGTAGAAAATAGCTTCATGAACCCCTTCATAAAGACAGAACCCTCCTGACCTGCACACCTCCCATTAGGCCTCACCTCACTGTTGCACTGGGGATTAAGTTTCCAACACATGAGTTTTGTAGGGGAAAAAAACATTCAAAACATTGCATTGATTGTGCATGTCTTATTCACCTGCTCTTTATTTTGCTACTGTGCTTAGCAAATTAGATTAATCCATAAAAATAATTTTCAGTCATAGACTCCTTGTTTTTCCAATACTTTTACAAACTTCATTCCTTTTTCCTTAGTGTAATAGCTAGCTGCCTTTCAATTAGGGGAAATAGTAAGATATTGCTAGACTATTCATATTAATTTCATATTGCCTAATTATAAGGTGTGTTGTTTACTTTTGAAAACCTGAATATGTTTGGTAATATCCAGCAAAGTACAATATCCATGACAATTTACTTGGTTAAATAATTATTTAAATAAAGAATTTAATCATAATTAGATAATTTAAATCTATTTTAATTGAATCTTACTTTATAAATATGTACTTGCAATACCGTGCCAAGTTGAGGCAGAAATGATGTGTAAATTTAATATTTTTTAGAGGGTGCTTGGTAAAGTAAAAAATAGTGTACAAATTACAAGGCATAGTAAAAATATTTGAAAACTGTTATTGTTATGTTTTCTTATTTCAGGTTTGCTGAGGGATTTTGGAAGTTATTCTTATGTCTGGGAATAGGATTATATCTTTAAATTGATGAAGTTAAAATTCCTCTAAATATCTTTCAATGTGACTTTTTTCTTTCCTTGTGGTATCATAGAGGGCAGCAGTTACAATTTCCAAATCTCTGTGATTTGCGGGGCAAGGATTTTTATTTTGTTTACTGTCTTCTCATCAATTCTAGATGAAGGACTAAAGTGGCTTGCTAATAATAATGAAAGGAGGTGTGGCGGTAACAGCAGCAGTAGTAGAAATTGCAGGAGCAGTAGTAGCTGCTGCTATAGTAGTGCTGTCAGTGATAGAAAACAACACCAAGGGGTATGGCTGCCCAATACCCACTTTCTTTTGTTTTTTTTTCTTTTTAAAATAATTATTTTTTTAATTGACAGATAAAATGGTATGTATTTATCATGTATAACATGGTTTACATACATACATACGTAGTGGAATGGCTAAACCTAGGTAATATTAACATATGCATTGCCTCACATAATTATCATTTTTTTGTGGTGAGAACACTTAATAGCTATTTCAGGAAAAGAAAGACAAAATACTGCATGATCTCACTAATACCTGAAATCTATAAATGTTGATCAAATACCCTCTTTCTTGACGTTGGTTTCATACACAGGAGTGTATCTCTATTGGTGATATCTGTGTCCTTCTGTTCTTTGCTGATTGACCCCAGAGTAATACATATCCTGAATCAAGTTGGAGTAATTTGGCATTCTTTCCTGGGAATCTGAAATTTGGAGTGGAGAGTTAGAGCAGCTTTGGGGTTGTGTGCCCTTAATGGTGAACAGTGCTGAGCCCCAGAACAGTGCTGGCCCCTGAGTGACCCTAACTGCTGTGTGTCTGCTAAGCATTATTTATTATTGTAACTACTAAGCATTATTTCTTGAGTTCTTCCACCAAGTATCATGCAAATTCTCTGCCCTTCTCTCCCATTTTTTTGACTTAACCTAGCTGTTTCATTTATTTGTAAGCAAAAACAACTCTTATGATAGTAATTATAACAACACCATTTATTGAGCTTTTAGTATAAGAAGGCATTGGCTTACTTCATGTTCTGTATCATATAATCTTCACAATAACCTTATGGAGTGGATACTACTGTTATTTCTATTTTTCACATCAGGAAAGTGAGACTAATAGAGGTTATGAAATTTAATTAAGATTACAATTGCAGTAAACGTTAGTCTGAGCCCAGCTTTCTGATCCTAATTGATTATTTTAGCAAATATGCTATGTTCATTTACAGTAGCAACTTATACGGTACTGGCTAATGCATGACAAAAGATGGCATTAGAAATGGAAGGAAGAATGTAAAAGATTGTGGTTTGTTAGAGAAGAATGGGTCAGGGTGGAAGTAAGGAAGATTTAACAAGTCTTTTAATGCTAGGAAAACAGAATGGAAAATTTATATTTGCTGTTGGGAGGAATTTCTTGACCATAAGGTTTGTAAGCAGGGAAATAAGTTACTGAGGGGATAGTAAAATTAAAAGCTGTAATACAATATTAAATAACTATTCATATGGAGCAGTTTATGTGGACTTTAATATGAAGGCAGGGAATTGAAATTGAATTCAGCCTCGAAAAATGTTGTAGACTCTTACAAGCGTAAAAAATTTAGTAGCTAATAAAAAGATTTTTTTTCTCCCCATTAGGAGATGCACAGCTTGTAATATTACAAATACTAAAATTATATATTTTTTCTTTTTTTAATTAATTTATTTTATTATACTTTAAGTTCTAGGGTACATGTGCACAACGTGCAGGTTTGTTACATATGTATACATGTGCCATGTTGTTGTGCTGCACCCACCGACTTGTCAGCACCCATCAACTCTTTATTTACATCAGGTATAACTCCCAATGCAATCCATCCCCCCTCCCCCCTCTCCATAATAGGCCCCAGTGTGTGATGTTCCCCCTCCAGAGTCCAAGTGATCTCATTGTTCAGTTCCCACCCATGAGTGAGAACATGCGGTGTTTGGTTTTCCATTCCTGCGATAGTTTGCTGAGAATGATGGTTTCCAGCTGCATCCATGTCCCTACAAAGGACACAAATTCATTCTTTTTTATGGCCGCATAGTATTCCATGATGTATATGTGCCACATTTTCTTAATCCAGTCTGTCACTGATGGACATTTGGGTTGATTCCAAGTCTTTGCTATTGTGAATAGTGCCGCAATAAACGTACGTGTGCATGTGTCTTTATAGCAGCATGATTTATAATCCTTTGGGTATATACCCAGTAATGGGATGGCTGGGTCATATGGTATTTCTAGTTCTAGATCCTTGAGGAATCGCCATACTGTTTTCCACAATGGTTGAACCAGTTTACAATCCCACCAACAGTGTAAAAGTGTTCCTATTTCTCCACATCCTCTCCAGCACCTGTTGTTTCCTGACTTTTTAATGACTGCCATTGTAACTGGTGTGAGATGGTATCTTATTGTGGTTTTGATTTGCATTTCTCTGATGGCCAATGATGAGCATTTTTTCATGTGCCTGTTGGCTGTATGCATGTCTTCTTTTGAGAAATGTCTGTTCATAACCATCAGAGTGAACAACCCCATCATAAAGTGGGCAAAAAATTATGTATTTTATTGTAAGCATCAATGATCAGAAGTAGTAGTTGTTTATAAAGACTAGGATTAAATGAAATTTTAAATTTCTTTGCAAATATATACGTTGACATGGTAATGCTCATTATTACATTTGAGAAATCATGGGAACATCCCCTGATATGGTTTGAATGTTTGTCTTCTCCAAAACTTATGTAGCAATTTAATCTCCAATGTAGCAGTACTGAGAATGAGGCCTTTAAGAGGTGATTGGGCCATGAAGGTTTTGCCTTCACAAATGGATTAATCCATTCAGGAATTAATGCATCATTAATTAATGGGTTAATGAATTAGTGGGTTATCATGAGAGAGGTACCGATGACTTCATAAGAAGGGAGACCTGAACTAGCACACTCAGTCCTCTCACTATGTGATGCCGTTTGTCATCTTGGGACTCTGCAGAGAGTCTTCACTAGCAAGAAGTTACTCACCAGAGGTGGTTCCTTGATCTTAGACTTCACAGCCTCCATATCTATGAGAAAAAAATTCTTTTTAAAATAAATTACCCAGTTTCAGATATTCTGTTATAGGCAACAGAAAATGGACTAAGACATCTCCTGAAACTGGAGATCAATTAATTCTTTTCCAAGTTTTTAAACAGTATAATACAGATTCTTAAGACTATAGGTAAGTAAAACTTGATCTCAGTTTTCCTAGATATTTTAAACTATTGAGAAAATCTAAAAAAGACTGTGGTACTTCACAGGAACCAGCGTAGATTCACTAAGAAAAATTTCTAATTCTCATTTTCTGTTTGGAGGCTTGCTAAGTTTGTTTCTGGAGAAGGCCATTGATATGGAATGTATTGATCATAGCAATGAAAGAGTCAAACAGGAGACGGGAAAAATATGGAAAATATTCTTATGAATATTTGAAGCTAATCATCAATTGTTCTTGAATTTGGAGGGAAGTCATCAATGGATTTCCAAATAAAGTTTTATTATTATGTGCAGCCCAAGAATTTTATCAAGTGACTTGAAATGCTAGTTTTAACATATATTATTTACACATTATGATTTTTCTCTTGAGTCTTTACTTTTAGCATAAACTTTGTAAATGGAAGTATAATATACCTTCAGATAGCTAAATGATTTTCATATATAACTGAATAATTTTTGTAAAGTGAACCCACCCTTGTAACCAGTACCCAGATCAAAATAGAACATTACCAGAGCCTCAGAAGGTCTCTTGTGCTGTGCTTTTTCCATTGCCATTTGCCCCTAAAAGTATCCTGACTTCTAATGTTTTAGGTAAGTTTTTCCTGTTTCTGAAGTTTATATTAATGGGATCATATATATATATTTTGAGCTGGAGTCTCTCTCTGTCACCCAGGCCCAAGGCTCGAGTGCAGTGGTGCAATCTCGGCTCACTGCAACCTCCGCCTCCTGGGTTCAAGCGATTCTCCTGCCTCAGCCTCCTGAGTAGCTAGGACTACAGGTGCATGCCAGCACATCTGGATAATTTCTGTATTTTTAGGAGAGATGAGGTTTCACTATGTTGTCAGGCTGGTCTTGAAACCCTGACCTTGTGATCTGCCCACCTCAGCCTCCCAAAGTGCTTGAATTACAGGCGTGAGCCACCGTGCTCAGCCATAGCTTGTATTCTTTTGGGTATGACTTATCTTACTAAGCATTATGTTTGTGAGATTCATCCATGTTGTTGCATGTAGCAATAATTTGTTCATTCTCACTGATGCATAGCACTTCATTGTATGAACGCTGCTGCAATATTTTTAATCCATTCTACTATTGGTGGGCATTTGGGCTGTTTATAGTTTGGGGATTTTACAAGTAGCACTGATGTAAACGTACTTGTGACATATATTATGTTAATTATGTGAACATACATACATATTTCTATAGTGTATATGCCAAGGAGAGAACTGCAAAATCAGGTTTTGCATATTTTCAACTTTAATGGAATTAGAAAAGAGTTTTCAATGTGATTTCTGCAATTTACATGCCCACCAAAAGTGTGTGAGAAGTTCTGTTGGTCCACATTTTTAGCAACAATTTGTTGTCTTTTTAATTTCATTCATTCTGATGGTCATATGATAGCATGATTGTGATCTTATTTTATATTTTAAAAAGTAAGATATAATTTAATTATGAAATTAAGCCTTTAAAATGAGGTTTTTAGGTTTGTTTTTTTTTTTTTAGTATACTCACAATATTGTGCAGCCATTATCATGATCTAAATCCAGAACATTTTCGTCACTGCAAAAAGAAACCTGTACCCATTAGCAGTTACTCCCCATTTCTCTTTACTCCCGGAACTTAGAAAATAATGAAGTACTTTATGAACTTGCCTATGTTAGACATTTTGTATAAGTGGAATCATACAATTTGTGGGCTTTCATGTTTCGCTTCTTTTACTTAGCATAATGTTTTCAAGGTTCTTCCCTGTTGTATCATTAATCAGTACTTCATTCCTTTTTATGGATGAATAATATTTCATTACATGGTTAAATCATATGTTGTTTATCCATTCATCCATTAATAGACGTTTGGTTTGTTTCCATTTTTGGTTATGAATAATGTTGCTATGAACATTCATGTATAAGTTTTAGTGTGGATGTTTGTTTTCATTTATCTTAGCTGTATACCAAAGAATGGAATTACTGAGTCATGTAGTAACTTGACGTTGAATTTTTCGAGGAACTGCCAGACTGTTTCCAAAGTGGCTGTGGTATTTTACATTCTTCCCATCAATGTAGGAAGATTCCAATCTCTCAAACCATCCCCACTGAAACTTTTTTATTGTTATAGTTATCATAGTGGGTATAAAGTGGTATCTCATTGTGGTTTTGATTTGCATTTTCCTAATGGCTGGTAATGTTGAGTATTTTTTCATGTGCTTATTTCTCATTTGTATATCTTCTTTGGAGAAATGTCTGTTCAAATCCTTTGCCCATTTAATAAGTGGGTTATTTGTCTTGTTATTGTTGAATCACAATTGTTTTGTATATATTCTGAATCCTAGACCTTTATCAGATGTATGATTTGCAAATATTTTCTCCTATTCTCTGTGTTGTCTTTTAACTTTCTTGATAGTGTCCTTTGCTGTACAAATGTTTTTAATTTTGATGGGGTCTAATTTGTCAAATTTTAGTATGATTGCTTGGGCAGCTGGTATCTTAGAAACTGTGTCTAATCAAAGGTCATGAAGATTTGCGTCTGTTTTTGTCTTAAGAGTTTTATTGTACTTTTAGGTCTTTGATCCATTTTGAATTGATTTCTTTATATAGTAATTGGTAGGATTCCAATTTTATACTTTTGCAAATAAATATCTAGTTGTTTCAGCACCATTTATTGAAAAGATTATTCTTTACCTATTGAATTGTCTCGGCACCCTTGTTGTAAATTAGCCATAAATGTGTAAATTTTGATTGTGGTTTTATTTTAACTTTCTCTTATGAATAATGATATTTAGCACTGTTCCATATGCTTATTGCCATTCATATATACTCTTTTGTAAAGGCTTTTCTACATTTCTGCCATTTTCCTAGCTGATTTATATGTTTTTATATATTAGTCTTTGTCAGTTTATGTCTCATAAATATTCTTACTTCGTGGTATGATTTTGCCTCTCTTAATGGTGTCATTAAATAAAACTTCAAAATTTTGATTTAGTCTAATTTATCATTTTCCTTTTATAATTAATGCTCTATGTGTCTTGATTGAGAAATCTTAGCTTATGCAAGCTTGTGAAAATATAGTATTTTTTTCAAAAATCTATGTTGTTATATCTTTCACAATCCATCTGGAATTGATAGCTAGGTATAATGTGAGGATCAATTTAATAACTAGCATACAGATAGCCAACTGACCCAGAACTATTTGTTTAAAAGGTTACCTTTTCTCTACTGCACTATCAAGCAATACCCTTGATAGAAATAAGAGCATCACATACGTGTGAATATTTCTATACGACCTCTTCTGTCTCTAGTATGAGTGTTTCCCATTGTTGTATTCTATTCTATTGATCTATTTTCCCCTCCTTTCAGTAAGAGTACACTGTCTATATTGTGCTCACATAATAAGCCTTAATATTTGGGTAAATGTTTAGCTATATTCTTTTTCAACATCGCTTTGCTATTAGTATTTTATTTTCCATATATGTTTTTGAATCAGCTTGTCAATTTAGATTTATTTCAGATTTTTTACAAGTGAGGTCTTCTGTATCTTTTGTTGGATCTATTTCTTTGTATTGATTTAATATTTTTTTCAAAATTTCAGTTTTTGATTATTGCTGTTTCATAGGAATTATCATTGATTTCACATATTGATCACAAGATCAATCTCCAACAACCTTGCCAAATACAATAATTAGTTCTGTTGGTTTGAGGTGTCTTTTGGATTTTAAAAAATAAACTTGCAATTTGTAAAAACATGTGTTATTCTCTTCTGTCTAATGCTCATTTTCTTAACATATTGCCCTGGTTAGGACTTCAAGTTTAAAGTTAATCAGAAACTATGATAAAGACATCCATTTTTTTTTTCCTGTTTTTGCTTCTGTAAAGTGTTCAAAAATTCATTATTAAATATGTTATTGTAAGTTTTTTTTTTTTAGATTCTCTTCATCACATCTAGTAAGTTTTCTTCTGTTCCTTGTTTAATAGAATTAGGAAAAAATCTCGTGTTAAATTTTATTAAGTGCTTCTTTACATCTACCTAGGTAATCATCATTTCCTCCATTTTTTCTTTATTGTGGTGAATTGTAATGATTTCTTTTAGGGCTAAAACATTTTGACATTACTGCAATAAACCACACTTGGTCATAACGTATTACATTTTTTTTTCTGTGTCATTAAATTCCAATTGCTAATGTTTTATTTTTGCCTCTATATTTATGAAACACATCATTCCTAATTTTGCCTTTCTTTCCATGCTTTCATCGTGTTATTTTGCCAGCATTCTTCTAGCACATAAAACAAGTTTTATTGTCTTGAAAACTGTCTAAATTAAACACAGACACGCAGACACACACATAAATATATAAATTCAACATAAAAGCAATCTGGTCTGGTAATTTTTTCCTTTTTGGAAAAGTTTTTATTAAGATTCAGACTCTTTATGATAGCTAGGATTATTTAGATTTTCTATTTGCTCTTTTATCAGTTTACCAACAAATTTATTTCACCTCTACTCTCAAATTAGTTGATACAGATTTTTAAAAATAATATCCATTTACTATCTTTTAAATTTCTCTAGTTTCTGTAGTGAGGTTAATTTTTTTCATTCCTCATATTAGACATTAATGTTTTCTTTTTTTTTTCTCTTGATCAGCTGTCTAGATTGTTTATTAACTTTACCCATCTTTTCAAAAGTACAACTTTTGGCTCTAGTGATTTTTCTTTATTTCATTTACTACTTCATTTATTTCTTACTGTTTCTTATTTTATTTGTTCTACCTTATTTGGATTTGTTCAGATGTCTTTTTCTAGCTACTTGATATGGAATTCATATTAGTTCATTCTTGTACTGCTATAAAGAAATACCTGAGGCTGGGTGATTTATAAAGAAAAGAGGTTTAATTGGCTCATGGCTCCACAGGCTATACAGGAAGCATGGTCACTTCTGCTTCTGGGAAGGCCTCAGGGAACTTAAAATCATGGTGGAAGCTAAAGCAGGAGAAGACATTTCACATGCCCAAAAAAGTAGGAAGAGAGAAGGAAGGGGGAAGTGCCATGCACTTTTAAACAGCCAGATCTTGCCAGAACTCACTATTGTGAGAATAGCACGATATTCTCACGTGCTATTCTCTGCTATAGATGGAGAAATCTGCCACCATTATACAATTGCGTCCCACCAGGTCCACCACCAACATTGGGGATTATAATTCAACAGGAGATTTTTGCAGGGACACAGAGCCGAACCAAATCACTCCACCCGTGGCCTCTCCCAAATCTCATGTCCTTACATTTTAAAATGCTATCATGACTTCCCAATAGTTACCCCAAAATCTTAACTTATTCTTGCATTAATTCAAAAGTCCAAAGTTTAAAGTCTCATCTGAGACAAGGCTAGTCCCTTCCACCTGTGAGCCTATAAAGTAAAAAGCAAGTCAGTTACTTTCCACATACAATGGAGGGACAGGCATTGGGTAAATATTTCCATCCGAAATGGGAGAAATCATACAAAAAGAAAGGGGCTACAGGCCCCATGAAGGCCCAAAACACGGCAGAACAGTAATTAAATCTTAAAGCTCCAAAATAATCTCTTTTGACTCCATGTCTCACATCCAGGACATATTGATGCAAGTGGTGGGCTCCTAAACCCTTGGGCCATTCTGCCCCCGTGGCTTTCCAGGGTTCAGGCCCCATAGCTGCTCTCTCATGCTGGTGTTGAGTGCTTGTGGCTTTTCCAGGCACCGAGTACAAGCTGCCGGTAGATGTACCATTTTGGGCTCCGGAGGGTGGTGGCAGTCTTTTAACCGCTCCTCTAGGCAGTGCCCCAGTAGGGAGTCTGTGTGGGGGTTCCAACCCCACATTTTCACTCCAGACTAACCTAGAAGAGGTTCTTTCTGAGGCTCCACCCCTGAATCACGCTTCTGCCTGTACATCCAGGCTTTTTGTACATCCTCTGAAATCTACATGGAAGCTCCCACACCTCAGCTCTTGAACTCTGTGCACCCACTGGCTTAACACCATATAAAAACTGCCAAGACTTATGGCCTGCACCCTCTGAAGCAGGTACAGGCCCAAGCTGTACCTGGGCCCCCTTGGGCCATGGCTGGAGCTGGAGCAGCCAAGACACAGGGAGCAGTGTCCCAAGACTGTGCAGAACAGTGGAACCCCGGAGCTGGCCCAGGAAACCATTCTTCCTTCCTAGACCTCTGGGCCTATGGTAGGAGGGGCTGCCATGAAGATCTCTAAAATGCCTTCAAGGCCCTTTCCCCATTGTCTTGGCTATCAGCACTTGTCTTCCTTTTACCTATGCAAATTTCTGAAGCTCATTTGAATTCCTCCCCTGAAAATGGGTTTTTCTTTTCTACTCCATGACCAGGCTGCAAATTTGCCAAACTTAAACACTTTGCTTCTTTTGAAAATATAAGTTCCAATTTCAAGTCATTTCTTTGCTCACACATAGGAGTATAGGCTGTTTAAAGCAGCCAGGCAAAATCTTGCTATTTAGAAATTTCTTCTACCAGATACCACAAATCATCACTCTCAAGTTCAAAATTCTACAGATCCCTTGAGCAGGGGCATAATGTGGCCACGCTCTTTGCTAAGGCATAATAAAAGTGACCTTTGCTCTAGTTCTTAATGATTTTCTCATCTCCATCTGAGAGTTCATCAGCCTTTCCATCTCTGTTCGTATCACTATTGGGATTTTAGTCACAACAATTTAACAAGTCCCTAGGAAGTTTCAAATTTTGCCTCATCTTCCTATCTTCTTTTGAGCCCTCCACACACTTCCAGCTACTGCCTTTTACCCAATTCCAAAGCTGCTTCCACATTTTCAGGTATCTTTATAACAATGCCTCACTCCTCAGTACCAATTTCCTGTATTAGTCTATTCTCACACTGCTATAAAGAAATACCTGTGACTGGGTAATTTATAAAGAAAAGAGGTTTAATTGGTTCATGGTTCTGCAGGCTTGTACAGGAAGCAAGTCAGCTTCTGCCTCTGGGGAGGCCTCGGGGAACTTTCAATCATGGTCGAAGGCAAAGCAGAAGAAGGCATTTCATATAGCTGGAGCAGGAGGAAAAGAGAAGAAAGGGGGAGACGTCACACACATGCTTTTAAACAACCAGATCTCATGAGAACTCACTAGCTATCATAAGAACAGCACCAATGGGGAAATCTGCACCCATACTCTAATCTCCTCCTTCCAGGCCCTACCTCCAACCCTGGGGATTACAATTCAACATGAGATTTGGGTGAGGACACATATTCAAACCATATCAGAGGCTTAATTAACTTTCAATTGTTCTTGACTTTCTAATGTATTCATTTAAGGCTAAAGAAATTCATTCAATCATTCTTTAGATGTATCCAACTAGCTTTCATATGTTCATTTTTTCATTATGACTCAGGTCAAAAGATTTTCTAATTTCTGTGTTTTTTTTTATTTGGTCTAGGAGTCAGTGAATGACTTTTGGGAATTTCTAGTTACTTTTTAGTTGTTTGTTTTTAGGTTTCTTCAACTGTGTTTAGAAAACAAAAGCTGAATTATTTTAATCCTTCGAAATTTTCTGGGAGTTGCTTTATGACACAGAGTAGGGTCAGTTTTAGTAAATATTGCATGAGCACCTGAAAAAAAATGGGTATTTGTTATTGTTGGGTGAAAGTTCTATAGGTTGTGTTTATCAATTATATTGTTCAAATTTTCCATTTTGTTACTGATTTTTGGCAACTCATTCTATCAGTGATTGAGGTAATTTTTATTAAAATTTTATTAAAATTAGTGTATTCTTTTTAGTTCTATGAAATTTAGTTTAATAAGTAATTTAAAATATATTGTTTGATACACATATATTTAGGATTGTAATATCTTCCTGGTCTACCATACCTCTTTATCATTGAGAAATGTCTCCCTTTACCTCATTTATTGCCTTAAATCTATTTGAGCTATAGCTTCAGAAGCATATTGGTTAATGTTTCCATGGTGTATTCTTTTATCTTTTTTATTTTCAACTTTTTGACATCTGTATATTTCAGGTAGTTTTCTTAGAAGCAAAATGTAATGAGTTTTGGGTTTTTATCCTGTCTAACAATGAGACTTTTTGCCTGAGTATTTTATCTACTTCTATGCATGTTTATTTTTCCTAACATTCTAATATTTGTGTCTATTTAGTTCACCTGTTTTATGTTCCCTTTTTTGGTCCTTTCTTCTTTATTTGGTATTTTTTATCAGTCTATTTTCCTCTCTAACTTATTAGAAATTATTTGTCTTGTTTTGTTTTTCTCCTGTTGCTTTACCGGTTAATCTGGCAATTACACAATGTATCTTTGTTTATTGTAGTCAAATGAAAATGATTACTTTGACCACTTCCATGATAATGCTAGGACCTTGACACACTTTAACTTCATCTACTGCTTATAGCCCACCATTTGTGTTGCCATGTATTTTGATTACATATTTTAAATTTATTGTATCCCATGTGGTTTACATTTCTAATGCTTCTTGTTTCTTCGTAAATTTCCGTGTTTTCTCTGGAGGTCATTTTTCTTCTGCCTGAAGAACTTCCTTTATTATTTCTTTTACTGTATGTCTGCTAACACATTTTCTTAATTTTTGTTTGTTTATTTTGGAGAATGTGGCTCAGATATAAGGATCAGATTATGTTACTAATCCACTCTTCTTTTCTTCTCCCAGTCTAGCATAGAAACAGCCCACCTGAAGGAAGTTTTGATTCTGCAGAGTAGATGGATTTATTCAGTGTCACTTTTTCTTTGGCCACGGGTAGAGAGGAAATAAGACCAAATTACTGATGTTTTTGCTTTTTAGTAGATTAGATCCTGAGAAAGGTTTACCAATGGCCATCTTTCACTAACCAGGTATCTTACTCCTCTCGTATAAAAGGACAAGAAGGAAGTTGGAAAGCAGTCAAATATATTGATTCCGCAACGTGACTTCACATGGAGACCTAAGAAATGCGGGTTAAATGGTTCTTCCCTGAGTCATTTTCCATGAATTTATTTTGCTTTTGGTTATCTTAATCCATTTATCTGAAATATTAAGCCTGGGCAAGTCCTGCTTCTATTTGAGTGAAGTGTCTCCCCTAACAATTGTTTCCGTCTGAATTGTCTTTGAACTGTTGGTTGCTGGTGCACATTTTGTCTCCAGAAATCTCAGAAATAGGTTAGAACAACATATTGATTAAATTTTATCAATGCCTCACTATATTCAGGGATGATAATTCACTCCCTCTTCGATTATCGTTGCAAAATTCCCAGACATGTAGTCCAGAATAGCTCAACACAGGTTTTATATAATGAGTTTATGACGACATTAAGTTATACCAATTATTTGAGGCCCACAGTTTAGAGGTACTCATAATTGTTATATAAATTCATTCTTATTGTGAATTTTCCAGAGAGAAATTAAAGTTCAAAAAGTATGTTACAAGTTTAAGCCCTTAGAAATTGCAGACCAAGTCTTTAAAGTCCCAAATCAAATTTTATTGAATTTTTGCATTAAAAGATCAAATCTCAAAGTCTAAAATCCACTCTTAGCCATATCTTATTCTCCTTTGTCTCAGCAAGAGGGACTTTGGGACAGCTGATATGGTACTCTGTATCTCAGTCTGCAACTAGCAGCTTGAGACTAGAGTCTTAGTGCTCTATAGCAAAGGTAGGTCTCAACTGCCTTTGCAATCCTGGCTTCCTTGTTCGCAAATCACACAGAGAAACAAAAAGGCATAAAAATTATTATTTCCCAATGCTTAAAAGGTCTGTCTACATAAAAACTTTCTTTTCTCTTTAACTAAAACTTTGCCTCAGCTGTGTCTGCCTAGATACAAGCCACACCTATATTTTTCCAAATCAATTGCTGGAGACCACACACTAATGCCTTCATAACTTGAATTATCCAAACACCCCACTCTATTAAAAATAAGCTCCGCTTACAGATTTGAGCCATGATTAGCTGTGACAACCAATGTCAAAGTCCCATGTAACCAAATTTATTGAAGTCCAAGTCCATAAGTGCTCTTCAAATACAATTCATTGTCTTTTTCTTTTTCCTAGGTATCAAATCAGAAAACCAGGTATTGAAATTTGAGGGCACAAATTATATTCATTTTTTTATTCACCACCAATTGTGACATGATATTTCATTAACTATCTTCAAACAGTGTTCGGAATATAGCTTAAAAATGACTATGAAATGCTATCTCTTAGCTCCCATTTCTTCCTGCCTACTCTTCTCCCACCCTGTGTCCCATTGCTGATTGCTTCTTGGGGCAGGTTACCCCAGATAAAATTATGGTCTATTGAAATTGTTGTTTCTTCTTGGTATCAGGAAGAGAGCAGAGAGAGTTAATCCCAATTGTTCAAAATCTTCAAGTAGGTTATTGCTATAAACAGTGGAGCAAGAGTTGTTACTCATGAACTTGGTAACTCATATCCTTTGAGGATGCATAAGCAAGGGATAGGCAAGAGGCAAGGAGCACTACTCTAGGAAGCCCCTCCACACGGGCATCTGAGAAATGGGAGAATAGCAGCTAGCTCTCAGAATTAAGTCAAATATCTGACTTCTAACTTCAAAAATTCACCACTTTATCAAAAAGCTTATATTTGGAAAGTACACCAATATCTAATTATGAAGATATCCATTATAGTTCGTAGTTGAAGAACACCTGTTGCTCATAAATCTTGAGAGGTGGAATGCTTCCTCATATGCAGACACCTTGTCTAAGGAAGTGGTGAAAAGAACTCACAGGAGCAGTGGAAACTGGAGTTGTTTGGTGTGGAGAATAGCAGGCTGAGGGAAAAAAAAAAGTCTGTAATAATGGCTCTTTTCAAGAACCCTAGGAGCTATCATAGGAAAGAGACAATTTATTCTGTGTAACTAGAGAAAGCAGAATTAGGGCAACATGATAGAAGGTTTAGGGAAGTATACTTAAATTCACTAAAGGATTTTTTAGTTTTTCAAAACTAGAACTGATAAAAATGGAACAGACACATTCACAAAATACTCATCTTGTATCATCTTTGATGTGTGTGGGCAAAGGTTGTGTAATTAATATGGATGAGGTATTGCTCCTCACAAGAGGGCATTAGCCTGCAGGCGTCTGCCCGCAGACCCTGACCCAAACAACGGATGAATAAAACGTACACTGACACACAGATGTTCTGTTTTGCCAGTCCTGCTGAGTATCTGACCACCTACACACCAAGAGAAGTTTGTCACTGCGGTTGGCCTCCATGAGCTAGGGAGATTTGCATTTATTCAGTAAGATTAACTAACAGAAGCTTGAGTCAACAGCATTAGACAGTAATTGACATTGTGGACTTCCCGAATAAAAGGCACTTAAGCACCCATGTCACATCAAAGGTTAACCTTAAGACCACATGAGTAAACAAGCTCACTAAATAAACTACTCTACATTCCTTTAACTAAAGGTAATGGGACCTGGCCACCTTCCACCAGATCTATTACAGAAGATATCAAAACTTCTTGGCCTTCCAAGAAGCTTTGTGTCTCTATTTCTATAATTATCTCTGATATGTTTCCCACCAGCCTGACTGAATCACAACAGAGAGATAGTGCAGAAGATAGGAGTGAGCGGGCCACAGACTGGATCACTCAAGCATCCTCTGACTTCTGACCATGTTAGGAGGTTATCATCGTAAGTAGAATATTGCACAAGCACAACTCATAGGATACAATCATAAAGCAATTTATTTGGTCTCTTCTAGTCCCATTACATCTGCTTATTGGGGCTACTTTTGCCTGTGACCCTGAATGGACATTTGGGCAGGCAGCAAGACTTCTCTGTTCACTTTCAGGAATTATAATATAAAGGTGTAGAGTAATCTTAAGTTGCAGAATAAAATCCCAACTCTCTAATTACAGTTTTCTCTACCATGTTCTCTTTTTTCTCCTAGCATAAACCTATTGTAAATAGGAAGACTGCTACTAGGGAAAGATGCCAGATACGTTTCCTTTAGCTCATCATTCTACCTCTTCTTTCTTGTCTTATGAATAAAAAATTTTGACTTCTTTGGCGTGAAAGCTGGGAAGGTGCTGAACTAGAGAGTTGGAGCTTTGTTATTTGGTTGAGTTGTGGCCATCTAGTTTTGACGCTTTCTGAATTAGGCATATCCCATAGGCATACACTTGATCTTGGGAGAACTCTCATTTGGCGTGTACTTTTGAGCATGGCAAAATCATCTTCAGCTTCTTTCTTACTCCTTTCTCAGTCTCTGGCAATTTGGAATGCCTTAAACATATCTCTCTTGATGTGTGTTTTCACCCTTTAAGTGCCCTATTGGTAGGGTATGGCACGCCCACCACCAGCTTTCTCTCTGCTATCGATATAGGCCATGTCTGAACCTCAGAAGATATTTGCAGATCCTTGGTTTTAACAAATTCTGAGAGCGCAGTTACTTGTAAGCCACAGCCCTCTAGTCTAATTTACCATCACAAGATCTTAGGCCAGCCTCATAATTGTTTATTAGTATCCAAAAACTGTAGAAGGCATATATTAATTTCTCTCCCTAAGTTGTAAGGCCGTACCACCCCCCAAACCTCATCCAGTGGGGACTAATGGAACCCAGAGTTCTACCATCTCCCAAAAAAAAAAGCATCACGCATAATTCGTCATAAATTTTCACCCCTGGCCCTTTTATACCTATAATGAAGGTGAGAGATCTCTTATACCAAGAGTCTTATAGATATTTTTCATACACCTATTTTTGAAAGTCTTACTGAGTAAGACTATATTGCAAGTTCCTTTGGCATTTAGTATTAATTATCACAGAATCACAAGCAAAAGCTTTAATTTGAATATTCTGTTACATAATTTGTTGGAAAACATTTATTGAAATTTGACTAAGTAGGGTTAAGAAGATGGTGAGGTGGTACCTACCCACAAAGGTAATAATAGATTAACTAATAGATCTCCTAATAATATTGGAGATAAGTAACTTTCAAATGAATGACAAGAACAACATAAACTGCTAATAATTCCCTCCCCACCCAAATCATACCAGCAAATTTTTCCAACTTCCTAATAGACTCTCATTGGTAACCCAAAGATGTATCACACTCAGTTTGCTCAAAGAATGATCTTATTTAATTTATCTTACCCTCAAGAAATATATTCCTTTTCTTGGAATCTTTGTCTTGGTTAATAGCATCACCAACTATTGTAAATCCTAAGCTAGAAAATTTAGTGTGATAGCTTTATATTCTTAGAGTGGAGAGGGGAGGCCATGGAATAAAACTCATAGTCTTCTAGAAGGTAGCCCTGCAGATGCATCAGTGACAATTTTGTGTGTGTGTGTCAATCCTGGACTGAGGACATAGAACCATATTGCTACAGTGTCTGTTTCTGGTTGCCAGGTAAGCAGTCATTACATGATCATCAGCATTGTTTCATGCAGACCGAAGTCATTGGCCAGTAGGGGGCAAAATGGTCTCCTTTATACATGTTTTTAAAATATTTTTATCTCAACATTTCTTCTAAATGTATGACATGCAAATATATGTGTATACAATATACGGGAGCATATGACATCAAAAAATTTCTACCCAGCTACATACACATATCCATTCTATGGAGGATGAAGCAGGAGAAAAACATTATTTTCATTTTTATGAAGCCATATGTAGGGTCAGTGGACTCATAAATGAAATCTGAATTATTCATCATTTTGTTGTCATTCAGATCTTTCAAATTAGTGTTGATGGAGTAGAATAAATGTTTCAACTCTCACCAAACCAATACAATTGTTTTCTTCCTTCTCTGCCTTTCATTTTTAACCAATTGTTTTTATTTAGGATTTTGGAATCTGGGTAAATTTCCATACATTGTCCTCTAACAACCATAACACTCATTAATAATGTATAGGCCTGAAGTATAGAGGGCATTTGAGAAGGAATATTTCACATAGAATAAACATAATCTCATAGAAGTAACTCCAGATTTCTGATTCACTTTAACTTAGGCAGAGACTAACTTATGGATTTTCTGTATTAACAATGGGTATCTGAATTTTTTGGAACTACTAGGCATGCATGAATAGGACTTTATGTGTATATACTTTTAGCAAACAGATGTATTTACTCTCATTTTTGTTTCTAATGCATATCTACATGGACAAAGTGGCATTAATGCTAAAGAGTGACTTACTGATTTTTTAATTTCCTCTTAATTTTTTAATTTCCTTTCTTCTGCCTTCACCCCTGTAAATATATTTCTCTTGTGCCTTTCTTTGTGCTTTCTGAAATCACCTGTAATAAATGCTCAGAACATTTATGGTATCGAAAAGATTTCTTCCTGATCTACTGAAATGTTATTTTCCATTAACTTTTTAAAAAAACTTACTTTAAGGAACAGCTGTAAAAAAGGACTACTAATTTAATGAATTACTGAGAATGTAAGTAGAATAGAATGGGATACCTAATACTCAAGCACTCATTCATTATATGTTGTGGATTTAGACTATATAATACCTGATATAATAATAATAACCAACATTTATTGGGTATACCCTGTATGCCAGATAAATGTTTCAAGTATTTTACATTTTTTTCCCTTAATTGTTTCAACAACCGATGAGATAACCTTTTATTATAATACCTGTCTTACATATTAGGAGTCAGAGGCGTAGAGAGGTTACATAACTTGCCCAGTATCATACAGTTGCTGAGTGGAGGGGCAAACGTCAACCCAGTCTGTCTGGCTGGAGAGCTTTTACAAACAGTTGCTATCACTTGATACTTGGGTCAGGCAGTGCCCTGTGAATCACACAATGATATACAGTCATTTCTTTTCTAAGTGAGTAATGCTCAAGTCTGTTTTGGGTATTCTTCAGCATGTAGATTGGAATGTTCTCCATTATGCTCCATTGGAATGTTCTCATCCTTATGTCTAAGGATGAGCAATATATATACAAATGGCATTGTTGTGCAATCTTCAAAGACTCAAGATCTATATTCATTGGGGATGGAACCTAGGAATTTATGTTTTTCAGAAGTTTCCCGGGAGATTCTGATGCTGTTACTCTTTAGATAAGCCCCTGGGAACAACCACATTAGAGCAAATCTATGAACAAATATGCCCATATCTGCACAAGAACACATACAATTTTGGCAAGGGACCAAATGGCACAGATGGGTGTAGGTGATAATTAGTTCAACTGGAGCTACCCTGTAAAATGTTTCATCACACTGTTGGTTCCAAAGCAGTGTGTCTTGTCCCTGGAGGGTAGCAGCATTGATTGCCAGTTTTCTAGTAAACTGAGCTTAGTCACCAGGATGGTGTACTTGTTCACAGTGGGTGCTCAATGAATAATATAATGGTAACGATAAACACAAATTTAGTACTCACTGCATGGCAGGTGTTGTTTGAGGTGTTTTAGGTACATTAACTCTCTTAATCCTCTCAGCTTCCTGTGAGTTCGATTTTTTTTAATGTCCAATTTTTATCGTTAAAAACCTGAAAACAGATGTCAAGAGCAAGTAACAAATGAAGTAGCTGGGATAAGTTTGACTAACTATGAGCTCCAAAAAAATGTCCCAAGTGGATAACTTGAAGCACATCACTGCACTTGTCTTTCTTCTGCCAATTCAAAAATGAAGATGGGGATTTTACATTATTACAGTTTTATGACATGTTTATATCTAGCTTTAAGAATGTCCCCCCTTCCTGACATGTGGCATTCTTTCTTCTCCCTCTTCCCTTTTCCTTCTTTCTCCTGTTTCCTTTCCTTTTCCTCTACCTTTTTTCTTTTTAATTCCTCACTCTCTTCTTTTTCCTTTCTTACAATTAGAAATGCTTATCATAAGCACACATTTTTTAGTAAAATGAAAAAACAAATAATTTTTACCTGAATAATTTAATATTCTCTTTGTCAATAAATTTTTAATATAACCATGATGTAAGTTCAGTATTAGCACATGAGAGGCCTTTAAAAAGTTCATGGAAAATGCATATCCTGAAAAAATTATGCATTGAATTCATAGCTTTTTTTGCATCAAAAAAACTTGTATTAACTTGTTATAACATATCTGAACAGAATTTAGTTTAAGCCACCAAGAAAGATAAGACATCAGTTTGAAAAGAGCCCCTATCAAAGCAACATGAATTCTGCTAAAATTGAAGCAAGAACAAACATCAAATTTTGGTGAAGCTTGAGTAGAAGAATGATGAAATCACTGATGCTTTATAGGGACAATGCCCTAGAGAAATCAGCAGTTTACAATAACTCAATTTCAGAAGGGATGAAACAAAGTTGAAAATGAAGCTTGCAGCAGCACATCATCCACATAAATTTGCAAGGAAAAATTTATCTTGTTCATGCCTTAATTGAAGAGGATGAATGATTAATGATAGCCAACACCATAGACATCTCAGCTGGTTCAGCTTATACAATTCTGACTGAAAAATTAAAGTTGAGCAAACTTTCTACTCCATGGTGCCAAAACCACTGCTCCAAAATCAGCAGACAAGAGTGGAGCTTTCTATGGAGATTTCAAGTGGGATCAAGATCCTGAAGTATCTCTTCAAATAATCATAATAGGAGATATAATATGGCTTTACTAGTATGATCCTGAAGACAAAACATGATCAAAGCAATGGCTACTAAAAGATGGCATGTTCCAGTCAAAGCAAAAGTGTATCAGTCAAGAGCAAAGGTCATTATAATAGTTATTGGCATGCTCAAGGCATTCTGGTTGTTGACTTTCTGGAAGGCCAAAGAATGATAACATCTGCTTATTATGAGAGTGTTTTGAGAAAGTTGGCCAAAGATTTAGTGGAAAAATGCCTGGGAAGGCTTCACCGGAGACTCCACCAGGACAATTCTCCTGCTCACTCCTCTCGTTAATTAAGGGCGATTTTGTGAGAGTTTTGATGGGAAGTCATTAGATATCTACCTTACAGTCCTAATTTGGCTATTACTGCCTTCTTTTTGTTTCTTAATCTATAGAGGGCACTAGATTTTTTTTCAGATAATATTCAAAATGGCATTAAAATGGTTAAACTCTTAGTTATTTTAGGATTGACCAAATGGCTGATACCATCACTCAAAAATGTGTCTTGACTTTGATGAAGTGTATGTTGAAAAATAAAGTTTATATTTTTATTTCCATTTTTCATGAACTATTTGAAGTTGTCTCATACACTTCTAAATCAAGTTTTGAGACAAGCATTCATTTAAGCAGATCCTCATTTTTGCTCAGTGAATAAGAAAGAACTGTGATTTTCTGTACTTGGCTACTTGTATACCTTCCCAGATGATTTAAGATTGGAGAAAGTGTTAGGCTTGGTAAATATTTCAACTTACCTGAAGGCTTTTGTAGGCTATCTACCTTTTGTATTTTTAATATCTTAAAGGAGATAGTGACTGGTAGATAAGTTTTTCACTGATTTAGAGGAAAATGATAAAAATAATCCCTTGAGCTTAAAATAATTTGGGGTTTCGAAAGCAACCTGGGAATACAAATCTGTAGCAACATTGGCTGAGATCCACATTGTGATCACTCTTGAAAATACTGGCTGATGAACTATGGGTAGCCAATGAGAGATATATTTGCTGGAATAAATGAATCTATTCGAATTCTAAGTAATAATATAGGAGCATTCCCAAACCTTCCCTAAGTATCTTAAACACTCATCATTCCTCATGCCAAGTCCATGTGTCTCAAACATCAACAATATATGTGTCCTTTTGTAGGAAAGAATATCCAGAAAGTCCCAAGTGTTTATTTAAAATTATTTTTGTCATCACATTACATAACACTAGGCATAAATTCCTAGTGCTTATACTTTCTAATTAAACCCCAAAACAAATTTAGAAATTAAATGCAAACAAAATAGCAAAATAATGGCATTTAAGACAACATTATTTACTTTTACCGATTTTTTTCCCACTAAAACAAAGGAACTCAAGTTAGATTTACACCGTTGGTGGGAGTGTAAATTAGTTCCACCATTGTGGAAGGCAGTGTGGTGATTCCTCAAGGATCTAGAATCAGAAATACCATTTGACCCAGCAATCCCATTACTGGGTATATACTGAAAGGATTATAAATCATTCTACTCTAAAGACACATGCACAGGTATGTTTATTGCATCACTATTCACAATAGCAAAGACATGGAACCAACCCAAATGCCCATCAATGATAGACTGGATAAAGAAAACATGGCACATAAACACCATGGAATACTATGCAATCATAGAAAAGGATGAGTTCATGTCCTTTACAGGGACATGGATGTAGCTGGAAACTATCATTCTCAGCAAACAAACACAGGAACAGAAAACCACACACCACATGTTCTCACTAATAAATGGGAGTTAAACAATGAGAACACATGGACACAGGGAGGGGAACATCACACACCAGGGCCTGTTGGCAGGTGGGGTATTAGGGGTGGGATAGTATTAGAAGAAATACCTAATGTAGATGACCGGTTGATTGGTACAGCAAACCACCACGGCACGTGTATACATATGTCACAAACCTGCATGTTTTGCACATAAATCCTAGAACTTTAAAAAAGAATCAAGTTTCATGTTTTATTTATTGTCCACTTAATCCTTCTGACTCTAAATGTAATGAACCAGTATTTATATAACGGTCTCTATTGTCATTATCATTTGAAGTACTGATGATATTTTAGCCACCAAACAATTATTTTGAGGGATCTATCAATTTGATGGGTGTATCACAAAATTAATTACTATCAAGATGTTATAAGTTATTTAATAGTATGTCTACTGAAACCTTCTAATTAGTACATATGATGATAGGAATTCTACAGTTGGTTCTACCATACCACTCCTTAAAAGGTTTTACACTTATTATACTGTATACTACATGATAATCAAGTTTTCTCGGGGTTCTTTCTCATTGAAACACCTGTAAACTCTTTTTATATTCCTATTTCTGAGTTGGTTTTCAGTGGGCACAAACTCATTATTTAAAAATTCATGGAGAAACCCTGTCTTCACTAAAAATACAAAAATTAGTAGGGCATGGTGGCAGGCACCTGTAATCCCAGCTACTCAGGAGGTTGAAGCAGGAGAATCGCTTGAACCCAGGAGGTGGAGGTTGCAGTGAGCCAAAATCATGCCACTGCACTCCAGCCTGGGCAAAAGAGTGAGACACCAACTCCAAAAAAAATCTTTATTATTGTATTTGCTCTCAACAATTAAAATAGTACACAGTGTCTCTCTATTGCAGTGTTCTCATGATATCAAATCTAAGTATTCTTTTATTAAATAACATAAGAAACTAAAGCCTTATTCTATGAAACATGTTTTTCAACTGTAAATTATAATAGCAAAGAAGATTGTTATCTTATTAATTGGTAAAAAAATAACATGAATATGAGTTTGTACCTGAAATATTGTCATTTTGGCATTAGAAATATAATTTCAACAACAAGGTGGCAAGGCAATAATTGGTTAGAAAATTATCCTTCATATGCTAAAAAGCTAATATAAAACAATAAAAGCCTTTATTTTAGATCTCTCAGACATTTAATAATTTATCCATTTTTAAAATCTAATCTGGTTTGGGCAACTTTGGCCTCCTGGCCTGTTTGTCTGCAGCTTTAATCCCATTAAATCTGCTTTTAGACTGAAAGCTAAGTGATCTATCTCAAATGCAAGTCTGTTTCATTCATTGCCTGATTGAAAATCCTTCAATAGCTCCATTTCTTCCTAAAACCTAAATTCCAAATATTTTGAATGACACACAAGACCATGATTTAGCTCTGTATGTCTTTTAAATCCCATGTCCATTTGTTCCCTTTTGTGGGACCTTTATGTTCTGCTCTTTACATGCACTCTGATTTCTCACACCTCCAGTCCTTTTAATGTGAACTGTTCCTTTTCCCTTAAGTGTCTTCTGCTCTGGCAAACCTTCCCTTCCTATTTCATGTCTCTGGAAACCTTGCCTTCAAAACTCTTTTATGTATTATATTTTTAAGTCAAATCTCTCCTTAGTTTCATCAGGCAGTTGAGCCATCTTTGTGCTCATATCAGTCCTGTATTGTATTTGTTCACATTTGTGTCTTTCTCCACACATAGATATCCTTATAATCAGTGACTTTGTATCCACCAAGTTTAAGAGTAGTTATTAGGTAAACGTTTATGAAGGAATGGCATTAACAGGTGCCCCTTCCCCAAGAAAGGCTTCAATAAAGGAGATTTGATAATTGACTCCCTATGTGTTAATTTCCAGCCTTTGTATGACTTAATGTTTTCATTTTGTTTTAACAAACCAAATGAAGTGGCTATAAAAAGCACCTGCTTTGGATTGAAATGCATTTAGATTCAAATCTACAGTCTTTTGTAATTCTCCATATGACCTAAGATTTGCTTACCTATTTCTACTTGCTGTATAAGGTGGTTTTCATGATTAAATGAGATGATATAATGGTTAGTACATAGGAAGTATTCAGTACCAATTAGTTATAATTGATAATAAAATATTAATGTCAACTTAGTAAAAACTTCATTTGAAAAGTCTTAATATGAGACAGGAAGTAAGAACACTAATATTAGACGCTGCATGTATTAGTCAGGGTTTCCTAGAGGGACAGAACTAAAAGGATATATATATACACACACACATATATATTATAGAGATATATATATACACATAATATATATATGTGAGTTTATTAAGTATTAACTTATACAATCATAAGGTCCCACAGCAAGCTGAGGAGCAAGGAGAGCTGGTCTGAGTCTCAAAACTGAAGAACTTGGAGTCTGATGTTTGAGGGCAGTAAGCATCCAGCACAGGAGAAAGATGTAGGCTGGGAGGCTAGGCCAGTCTCACCTTTTCACATTTTTCTGCCTGCTTTATATTCGCTGACAGCTGATTAGATTGTGACCACCAGATTAAGGGTGGGTCTGCCTTCTCCAGCCCACTGACTCAAATGTTGATGTCCATTGGCAACACCCTCAGACACATGCTGGATCAATCCTTGGCATCCTTTAATCCAATCAAGTTGACACTCAGTGTTAACCATCACACTGCATAAAAATACTTTTTGCCTTTTTGACATTCTAATCCTGCCCTGATGACAACTGGAAAAACAAGTCATGACTTTATTTTGTTTGATTAAGTTTATGAAGTTTTTCCATCCCTTGCCTCTCCTCTCCTTTATGCCAAGCTTCTACCATTTTGGACTTTTCATGTAGAAATCTCCAGTGGTAAAATTTACAAGTAATTGATGATGAAATATTCCTTTTACCCTTTGAAAGGATTTAATGAGTACCTGGTGGTTTGTGCTACCAAATATGTTTTGTGAGTTTTTCTTTGGAACTGAATCTAAAGCACATGTAAAATATGTCCAAAAAAAAAAAAGGTGTTTTTTTTGTTTTTTTTTTCCCCTGTATCAAGAAGATGTCATTTGGAATCTAGGATGAATCATCTGTCATTGCTGAATGGCAAGATAATGGTCTTATGTTAGTAAAGAGAGAAACATAAATGATGTGTTGCAAAGTAATAACAGAAGATTGCTTAACAGGTATGCGAAAATGGCACTAACGCTTACAGATACAAATGCAATGTGACAGCAATCTGTTGGTACATGGTGCTACTTGTGGAATGCACATACAATCCTACAATGAATGTTTTAATTCTCTATAAATACTATATGCATTTGTGTGGGATTTATAAACATGATATAATAATAGCTTCTGTGTATTCAGGTTTAGAGTTCACATGAGTTTCATATATGTTATTCTATGTATTTCATATAAATAGTCTGTGCTGTAGGCATACTTGGAAAAGGAGAATGGATCTGAGAGATGAAATGGCACATGGGAGGTCACACAGATAAGTAATGATGGGTAGATTTGCCTTATCCATCTCTGCATTTTTTTCTGATATATAGCAATCTAGTTTTTTTTTTTTTTTTTAACCATATAACAATCTACTCTCCATACAAACACATTTGGAATATGCAAACTTACAATTGCATTGAGTTATTTTTTTATGTATTAATATAAATAATTTTCCCTCTTTTTATTCCCAGAAATATTTGTGATTTGATTTTTCCTAGTGACCAGGTTGCTTTGTTCTTCTGCAAGGATATTATTCGAATGCAGGACACAACAATTTTCTCTACAGTGTCTCTAGTTTTATAACATATAATACTCAGACAAGCTTAATGCTCTATGAATGCTTTTTGGTGATGGACAGAAATGATGAAACCATTGTATAGCTATATTAAGGCATAATAGCAGCATTACAGTTGTCATAAAGGAACTAACATGTTGATTTTTCTTCATTTGCTTTCAATATATTTTCTCTTCCAATTTTTATGTTATAATTGAACTTGATAAGTATGTATTTATGTCTGTTATGTACAAGATGACTACCTTTTGGGGACATTATAAGGAGGGCTAAGGTCAAGAGGTTTATAATCTGATAAAAGATACTGACGCCTAAACTGTATGATACTAAACAGGTGAAACAAGATTATTTACATTGTTCTACTGCAAGTCTCTAAAATTAAGACCACTGTATTACAACTTACAGAAGAGTTATAATGCAGTTGGTCAATTTTGTTTAGTAGATGAAATTTAAATAGTATACTGTGTTTGGCCACATTAAGACAACAGAAGTTTAGGATTAGTGCCAAGAGGAAAGCTTATTTAACATTGATGTTAGAGTTATGCTCAGCATGTCATTTGTTATGTTTCTATTCACATAAAATATGAGTCAATATTTTTCAAAATTTTGGTAATTTGGCATAATTCTTTAGGCTAATTAGTATACATATACTAATATACTTTTTGCATAGTTTAGCTATCCAGCTATTTATTTTGAATATCATCCTTAGAATATAATGTAATTGTGATATTAGTCTCTATTGTTTGCTTTTGATGGTTATATCAACATAAATCTGAACAAAACATCAACATCAGTTTTTCCTTATCAAGTCATATGATTACGCTTGGAGAAGGAAAATATGAAGTTTAGATATAAATAGACATCACTTGATTAGAATTTTTAAGATCAGTAGTTAATTTCACTGTGTCATTCGCTTTCCACCATGTAGCCTTGCTTTTATACCAGAGACATTTGTCAGGCACCAATCATAGAGGAATTCTTTGGCAATCACTGATAGCAGACAAGTAAATATGGGCACTGCAGTGTGATAACAGGAGTTGGGGTACTGAACAGAATCAAGGAGTTGGGGTACCATACAAGGAATTTTGGGGTACTGCACAGAGTCAAGCAATGTTTAGATGTGCTAAGGAAGGATAGGCTAGGGGATAACGTAGAAGACTTCACAGGGGAAAAAAAAAGGCAAATTAGAACTTAGTCTTAAGGACTTACTTTGATGGCAGAGATGTGGAAAAGAGTGTTTTAGGCACAGAAAACAAGTACATACAATGATGTGGACATTGTGTCATAGGAGAATAACTGCATGATTACATTTGATTTTTTTTTTGCTGAAATTTCTACGTTTGTGCATAAGTTTTTTATTTCATTAGATTAAAAAATTATATGATTTTTATTCTGGAATCTCCCAAGAAATGGTCCAAATACAAATATAATTCACAGGATCCTTTTTCATCCATAATTCTCAGAGAAATTCTTACCAGGCTATTTAATCAGAAGCAGGGATAGGTAAGAAATAGGGAAAATGATTCTTCTTTGTTACAAAGACAACATGGTAATGTATCACTTCTAAAACTTTTCCATTTCTTGATGGTCTACTTTTAAAAGAATCTTTTTATCAATCAAGTCTAGGGACTATTGTTTAAACAATCAAATAGATGCGTGTAAGGCCATAGTATTTTAACCTCTATTTTTATTAGAGTGTGTTGCGCCTTTTCTTGATAGGCAATGGAGCCAAATTCAAATCCAGATTTTACCATTCTCTGTTAGATCTTAAGCAAGTTGTTAAAGTCTCTTGGCCTCAGTTTTTTCATATGTATTTTGAAGGAATGATTTATTTCTCCAGAGTCGTTTTCAGGGCACAATGAAAGTTTTCTTGCAATGCATTAAACAGATAATACTTGATACGTATATCTACTATTTCTTTTGAGGAATGAGGTTTTGATTTTAAATAATTTATTTAGGTATGTTCACTTGGGTGAAAGTAAATAGGCTGTAGAATGTTATGTATCTATCAAAATTTCACCTAGTGAACCTTAAAAATATTTGTATCACAGTATGTACTGAGAGGCCTCTAGTAGTAAAACTAATCCATTGATAGTATTTCAAACATTTCAGGAGTTGATTTTCCCCTCACTTGTACCTAGTATCCATGCAGCTGAATAATATTAGCAGATTCACTCTACAACTTTGTGCTTCTATGCATAAATATTATAGATTTGGCTTCAATAATAGAATCTGACAAATTATTGAATGTAACTGTATTCAATGATCACAAATCTAGTTGCCCAAAAATATTAAGTACCATGTAACATTCACGTTAAAGGCTTATACAATATTCTCCTAGATGTCAGTGAACTTTGGGCCTACAATTTTTACTTATTGTTTTGGTAATCAGAAGAGACTGTGGCATTTATGAAAATGTGCTACTCAAGATCTCCTGATGTGAGGAAGATAATTGATTGACATTCCCCACCACTAGCCCTCTGGGTTCACCATTGTGTTCACTTAGAGGTTATTCTTCCTATTGGCTGCTCTCAGCCAATGACTAAGCATGGTGGGGATATTAAGGTGGACCCATTCCAGAAATATTGTGGGCTTGCTCTTCCAATGAAGTTATTTAGCTTGAAGACATTATATCATCTGGCTGAAACTTTCTTACAACTGTTCTGTAGTCACAATTGTAAGAAATTCCTACTCAAGTCTCTTTCCTTCATTCTCTTTCCATAACTATCATACTTGTATTGCATTCTGAAGTCTCTCCCCACTTCTGCTTTTCCCTCTGCTAATAAATCTCTTGAAGTTCTAATCCTATCTTGTGGTCTGCTTCTTAGGGGTCCGCTTGATCTCTTTTAACTTCAGTGTCCTCATCTCTAGTTTGAACTTAATAATATTTCACTTCCCTACCTCATCGGGTTATTGTTAGGACCAAATATTAGAATATGTAACAAAAACACTTGAAATTATAAATCACTTATAAATTATTATAGGCTACATTTATAACATTATTTCTCTAGAATACACTTTATTCCCACAATCAATTTCCTTTTAGACTTCTCACAGCTTGAAGAATTTTTTGGTCCTAGTTATCATATGAAAGTTCAGTCTCAATTCGTCTGTTTCCATATCTTGAAATGGGGATATATTATACCCAACCTTGCTATATTCTGAGAGTCTATTCATGACAGAGAAAAATTCATCATAAGGCAGGTATGTCTTAGAAATCATCCGAAGGGATTAGCTACTGACATTTCAAAATGACCTCCTTATATGTAAACCTTCCTGGAAGTTGTCTTCACAGTAAAAAGCCCAGTGATTGAGAAATTCTAAACATTATAATTAGGGGAATTGCATAATATGTGCATTTATTTTTTGAAAAAATATGTAAGGTAGTGGAAGAAGAAGCAGTTACTTCTTCATGCTCCAGATAATTTTGTTGTATATATTTCACAAATTAATCAATTTTAGAAAAAATTTGTTTTTCAGTCTTTCAGGGCTGAAATAGGCAAGGAGCAGAAAGGATAATGTTGAGTTTGAGAGGATAAGGCTAATTTAGTACTCATAGTGTTCTGTCTCATCGCACAATCTAAGTTAAATAGCGCGCGCACGCGCACACACCCCCACACCCCCACACCCCGTAGCAGCATAGAAAAAAAGGATTTCAGGTAAAACACCTGTGTTTATTTAAACTCCCTTAATTTTATGTACAACCTTGGGTGAAACACTTAATTGCTCTTCATTTTAGATTTCTTTTTAGTTGAGTATATATCTTTTTAAATATGTGATAACTATTTTTTATCATTCTTAGAGAAGTGATGCTATCTAATTACAAATTTGTGACAGAACTGGGGAAAAGCATTTCAATCTATATAGTTATTTGCCCTTAAGTTTTAGATTCTTCCAGTAGAATCCTAAAAAGGCCCACAGTTATTTCGTAGTATAACAACTTATCATGGTGGAGAGAATATGGCACTCATCTTGAATATGCCTGCTCATCTTGAACACAGCTTTTAGATGTTTGTATCACATTCAAAGGACTCAATGTATGTTAGTAGACTGGAAAAAATATATATGTCATTATATACCTTTATGTATATAAATACATACATATTATATACATATGTATATGTACACATTTATATACATACTTATATAATACTTATATACATATTCATGTATATTATACATGTATATACATATATACATATTCACATACATATATGTATGTAAATATATACATATATACATAAATATAATAAAATATTCTCATTTTATTACATACATAAAATTTATGTTCTCTCTCTCTCTCTCTCTCTGAAAGTATTGAAATTGCCTGGTGTTGGGTAACATGTTCACTTATTGCCGGGCTGTGTATCTGATATAACATATGTTTAAGACGCTGGCTATTTCACCTGAGGCAACTTGCTTAATGTCTCTGGTTTTAAATTTATTCATCGACAGAATGTAGATCATAGTAATACCTATTTTGTAAGGGTTTTGGATAATTGATATGTTACATAGGAAATGCTTAACACAATTCAAGGCACAAAGTCAACACTTGATAGTTTTTGGTAAAAATACGAACTGGGAGAAGAAGGTAAATTTTCCCCTTAAGCTTAGTGATTAAATATAGTCAGGTATATATGTATCAACTTGTATTACAAAATTAGAAAAACAATTGAGAAAATGAAGCAGTTGCTTTAGCTGAAAGTTAAGTATGGAGTAAGAAGATAGGCTGAAATGCAAATGACTGGCACCTTGTTGCAAAATATATGATATGAGCAAGTTAATCATAAGTGAGAATTGGCCGGGCGCGGTGGCTCAAGCCTGTAATCCCAGCACTTTGGGAGGCCGAGACGGGCGGATCACGAGGTCAGGAGATCGAGACCATCCTGGCTAACACGGTGAAACCCCGTCTCTACTAAGAAATACAAAAAATAGCCGGGCGAGGTGGCAGCGCCCGTAGTCCCAGCTACTCGGGAGGCTGAGGCAGGAGAATGGCGTGAACCCGGGAGGCGGAGCTTGCAGTGAGCTGAGATCCGGCCACTGCACTCCAGCCTGGGCGACAGCGCGAGACTCCGTCTCAAAAAAAAAAAAAAAAAAAAAAAAATCATAAGTGAGAATTGAGTCATCTGGTAACTCCAAAATTTATATCTCTTAGGCAGATATCTCCTCCCAAGTCTGCAAACCTATATCCAACTACCTACTTGAAAAATCTAATGGAAATATCCAAAAGGCTTCTCAAACCATATTTCTAAACCCAAACTACAAATTTTGTCTTCCTAAATGTGTACTTCTGTTGACTTTGCCTTCAATTTTAAAAACATCCATCTATCTATATTTGTATTTATTTTCTTTTACTTGCGTGCTTTGTTGATAGTCTATCTTCCCGCACTAGATTGACTGTGCATTTCAAAAGGGTAGGGATTTTATCTGTTTTGTGTACTGCTTTAATTTCAGTTCCTGGAACTATTCCAACTCCTAGGAGCTTTCAGTGAATATTTGTTGAATGAATGGATGAACCCAGAATGTCATTTATTTGCTTACAAGAATGTACTTTTTCTAGTTCTTGCCATAGCAATGTAAGGGCACAAAGCAGTGATGTTGACTGAATAATATGCAAGCTTATAAGGGGGGAAATAAGGAATAGGGATTGTTTGAAGTCATATCTATGAATTAGCATGACTATCAGAGGTTTATTATCAAATGTGTTTCCACTCTATGGTGAAAAAAATGTGAAGCGAGAGTTTTAAATAACAAGATGGGAGGAATCCCTTTTAGGCATGTAGATAGCAACATGGGGTGTCTAAACATTGGAATAACTGAAAATTTCTTTTCTCCAGCTCTAGAAGGCGGGTTGCACTTTCTATTCTTTTGATAGGTTTTTGGCAGGGTCCTGCCTGGAGGCAGGGTTATGTACTTGAATGCCACATGAGCTCTGAAGCCTAAGGCTTCTTGCCCCACAAGTATGTGAATTAACACATCTCTTTGAAGAAACTTGTTTGATAGTTCGTGAAAGAAAACAGACTTAAATAGCAGTTTGGTAAAAAGTGAAGGCATAGGAAATACCTCTTTTTAATAGAGAACTCAGAAAAAACTTCAGAGTAGAAGAACAGTTACACCTACAAATTGTTTCTCAAATAGGACTGAAAGACTGACCTGTCCTTTTCTATATCTATCAGTTTAGCCACTGGGGCATCTAAGTCTAAACATGTGCAATTCATTTAAAGGAGCAATGACTGGAAGTGAAACATGGTTTCCAAAGGAAATGGATATTTTTGCCATAATTGTGACATTTATGGTGTCACAGATTTAGACATATATTCAATCTAGGCTGAATTTGGATGTTGCCAAGATTTGAATCAGCTAAGCTCTCAGACAAATCTGCAAGCTGGAAATCTTCAAAGTACAGAATTGCTCCATAACCTCAGAAAGCATTATAGTTTCTTTTAGATTTGCTTTATTGCTTAACCTGCTTGCCCTGTGTGCGTCCTGTCTCTGTGTTCAGGGAGAATACCCTTACTGAATGATAGGAAGAAGGTTATGATAGTTGTCTATTCTGTGTTCTGGTTTAAAGATAGTTCTTAAGAGCACCTGAATCAGTCTGGCTCATGGAAATTCATACCCCCAGGGGCCACATTGCATCTCTAAATTGAAATGTCCTTGAGTAATCAGACCCGAGAATATTCTAAAAAATGTCTCCCATCTGAATTCTAATTTAGCGTGCTGCTGTAGACACCAGCTTTGGGTGAGCCAGCTCAGCATGTGTCCCTACTATTTAATGTCAGCCTATGACTATTCTTAGCCTTGACACCTCCAGACAGTTTTACCAGAATGAACAGATTTCTCCAACCCATCACATTTTCTATCCATTGAGTTGCAGATGGAAGAGGATAAAAAGGATACATATATGAAAGGGAACTGGTACACGTTTCCCCCACACTCACGAGCTAATCTCAGCAACTGAGCTAGTGTCAGTTGCATGTGAAAATAGGTTTTTATTTTTTATTTTTTTCCCCGTGCTGGGTTCTGGGAAAATGAAACATAGAGATGACAATGATGTATCCCTGCCAGCTTTGGTCTTTAGCTATCCAAGTTGGCAGATACCTAACATCAAGGAAAGACTTTCCAGCTAAAGAGGAAGGACAATTATAAAGAGATGAAAGTAAATGAGCATTGACTTTTTTTGGAGGGCAGGAAAATCCATTTTGAAATAGAAACTAATTGATGGTATGGAATATGAGGAATTATCTTCATATTTTCTGAAGTACTTTCTGAGAAACAGTACTGCCCACAGAATCTCAGTGAATGAAGAACAGAAAATTGGATTCTTGGTTTTTCCATTTTTGTCTTGAATAATTCTGCAAACTCTGAGGAACTGACTACTTCACACCGTGGGGTTTTTTTTGTTTTTTTTTTTTTTTTGGTTTTTTTTTTTTTGGTGGTGAGGATGGCTTGTTAAGAGTAACCCTCTGAAACATCAGAAAAATACCTGAGGTGGGGACCATCATGGAATGGCTCCCTGTCTGTACTGAGTTCACCCCTCCTCTCCCTGTTATTCCACACAGGTCAGAATTGGAACCTCAACCACTTGAGAGCAATTAGAGGTTTAATAAATGCTTTTTTTTCCTTCATAGACAAGTTGGAGAAAATAAAGGTTGAAGTAAAAGTGATTTTAGAAAAAAAAAGGAAAAAGAAAAAATAGAAGAACTTGGGTCGAGATAAGAAGTGCTATGGAAGAAATTTCATCTGCTTGTCTGCCTGGAGTCGGAAGACAATAAATGCCCCCCACCACACCACACATCCCCTGAAAAAAACTGGCAAGCCACTTCATTTCTTTTTTTTTTTTTTTTTTTTGAGATGGAGTCTCGCTCTGTCGCCCAGACTGGAGTGCAGTGGCCGGATCTCAGCTCACTGCAAGCTCCGCCTCCCGGGTTCACGCCATTCTCCGGCCTCAGCCTCCCGAGTAGCTGGGACTACAGGCGCCCGCCACCTCGCCCGGCTAGTTTTTTGTATTTTTAGTAGAGACGGGGTTTCACCGTATTAGCCAGGATGGTCTCGATCTCCTGACCTCGTGATCCACCCGTCTCGGCCTCCCAAAGTGCTGGGATTACAGGCTTGAGCCACCGCGCCCGGCCAAGCCACTTCATTTCAAGCATGGCTCGCAAATCAGAAAATTGTAGCTCCATCTACTACTATTTGAGAAAGCTTACCCAGAAAGCATTTGAAGTCACAGGTTTTTCATTTTTCAGAACCCTTGATGCACTTAATTTTTTTTATTTTTTTATTTTTTGGTTTTGTTTGAATGGTTTCTGAATCTATGTCATGTTAGTACTTTTCATAGACTCACAGCCCAAAAGTTGAAGGACTAGTTCAAGATCACTTGTACAGATAGTCAGTGGTGGAACCAGGGCTATTAACCTCTGTGAAGCTGTTGCCACACTGTACCATGTCTTTGTCCTGGCAACTCCTTGTGAAATGTAATTACAGCATCCGTCAGGGCTTCTCTGTATAGTCTGATACACAGTGATTAGAATAAAGAATATGAGATGTTCGTGAGGACATCTTTGATTTGCATAACTGGTCATGGTATAAGTATACCTGCCTTGGTGTTCTAATTCAGCTTTTGTGTGTTCAGTTGATTGAGTTTTCAAATCAATCAGGGTTGATGTCTTTAAGATAAGACAACAAGTTTTAAAATGAGTTCTATTCTATTCTTAATAGAAAACATTTTTTATCTAATTTGTTGATAACACTATGACATTAATTAAAACAAAATTTGGGGGAATCAAACTTCCAGAAAATGTAGATACAAATTAATTCAATTTAAACAATTTCCATATGTACATGCATGGTAAATTATGATGGAAGGGTAGCAAACAGTAGCAATTTTATAAGAAATATGCATTTTCCTACTCAGACATTGCATAGAGTTCCTCATGTATTGGAGAAGTTTAACTATCTTTTTATGTGGGAAAAAACATGATATTTCTCTCACACCAAGTTGAATATTTTACTAACACAGCCTTACGATCAGTTTTTATAACATTTGGACCAGTTGCATTTGTAAAATGTCACTACTAGTTATGTGCAGATCTCATACACAGATGACTGAATTCTGTTTAAGTGCCCAAAAGTTTCAGAAGACTTGTAGATAATTACCTTTGATTTTTCAGTCTATACAAATTTTAAAAAGGTTTATATTCTTCATACATTGTGCTCCCTAAAAGTAGGCAAACAGAAAGAAGAGACTGAATCTAAACATAATAATTACTTTTTGGATTGGCCCTGGGTAAGCTGCTAATCTGTGAAGCTGCCTGATAAGAAATGTTTCTTTAAAAAATAGTCACAAATAGTGCTAAGATGCAAAAGAAGAAAAAAAGAGCCATGTAATAGGAGGTCTTAATTAAATTTTTTTGTTAACTATTTTAACCCCAATGTCATAGGTTAAACACATTCTATGAGGCATTTACTATACAAAGGTATTACACTTTGGGTGCCCAAGATTTTCTCTACGATATGGTAAAATCTCATTACCTTGGACTTTTTCTGATTTAGAATCGGTGATCACTCTGATAGAGCTGGTGCTAGCTTAGAAAATCCTTTTTCTCGTAGAGGAAATTATAAACAAGATTGCAGAGTAGATGTTAAAATTCTTAGACCCAGGCAGATACAAATGATAATGTTGGAAGAAAATAAATAAAATGTTTGACATTGGTTCATTTATGTGGCGGAATTATATATAATTTCTCCTTATTTTCCCAGTTTTATATAATTTGTTTATGTTATTTCATAATAAAAATACACATTGAGAAAAAACAAATACCCAGAATGTTTGGGGAACTTATAAGCATTTTAGAATTGTCCAGTTATTTGCAATTGAAATATGCATCAAAAATTATTCTGATCTATCCTAGCAAATTTTCTTACTCTACCTCATATAGTTGAAAATATTGATATTTTTCTCTAAGTATCTTATAAATGCTCTCACTCTTCCCCAGTAGATATTAGTTTAGAAAGAATCCATTATAGATAGAAACCCATATGAAACATGTTTTAAAAGGGTGCTACCATATTGACCAAAATTGAATTTGTCGTAAGGATGTAGACATAAGTTTTTAGGTATGTGTCATCTTGGACCTCTTACAAGTGTAAGTCCTGTTAAATCATAGTAGAGATTTGAGATAATTTAGAGTATGAAATACAATTCAGGTGCGAATGTTTAAATAGAAGAGAGCTTAGGACAAAGCAATGTACATAGTCCATATTAAGTTAGTATCTATAGGTGTGGTTTTGTGACTTAATTCACGATTCATTATATCTTCAACCCTTTTTATTTCTATGATTTTCTTATGTAGATATTTTAACAGTGAAATATTAATATATATTTTTGAATCATGTCAAATATTATTTGGTACAAAGATATTTCTTTTTTTTTTTTTTTTTTTGAGACAGAGTCTTGCTCTGTCGCCCAGGCTGGAGTGCAGTGGCCGGATCTCGGCTCACTGCAAACTCCGCCTTCCGGGTTTTACGCCATTCTCCTGCCTCAGCCTCCTGAGTAGCTGGGACTACAGGCGCCCGCCACCTCGCCCGGCTAGTTTTTTGTATTTTTTAGTAGAGACGGGGTTTCACCGTGTTAGCCAGGATGGTCTCCATCTCCTGACCTCGTGATCCACCCGTCTCGGCCTCCCAAAGTGCTGGGATTACAGGCTTGAGCCACCGCGCCCGGCCCAAATATATTTCTAATAAAATATTTAAATAGCTAATTTACTAATTAGATTTATTTTTTAGGATGAAGATTTTGTTCTAGAGACTATTTATAGTGTAGTCAAACCTATCTTTTATCATTAAATGGTGTCATGCTTAAATAGGCTTTCTTCAGATTTATAAAATGAATGATCTGGATTTCCCTTTAATACTTTATATGTTTTAAAATTAGATTTTTTGTCCATTTGGCATATTCTATAATGTAGGAATTCAAGTTTATTGTTTTCCAACTACTTGTCTCCTCCCCAGTGTTTGAATAGTATATCCTTTCTAAATATACTTTATATATTTTCATAATTATGTTTCATTAGTATGTCTGTTTATTCTATATTAGTGTATCCTTTCTAAATTGTGTTTTAAATTAAGCCCTATGATTACAATAGGTGAATGAATGAAATGACCATCTGGAAAGTACAGGCTAGAGAAAATACAAGCCTAATTTTTGCTGAGCTTATTTGGATGGTTGCTTCATGTCTTAATTTTTTTATTATTGTAAATAGATACTTGTTCTCTTAAAATTAGTACTATGAGAAAAACATTTGTCTTGACTAGAGTGTATACTGTGGTCACCACGATACTTTTCTTGGCTTTGCTTTGGGTGAGGAATGAGCTTTTCTTGGAGGGTCCCTGATGGGTTTATTACCTCTTATTTTGAAGTGCTAGTTCTGCAAATTTGGAAGTTGAAGAACTGTCAAGCTATGTGCACAGGCTGTAAGAGAACAAGTTTGTGATGTTGGTTTTGAGCTACATAGAGATTTCTGAGATTTATTTCAAGAAAGGTGTAAAATTAATAATGAATATTCCTTTGGATATGGCTTTATACTTCCAAGAGTGAAAATATGTACCTGAACATACCATGAGTGAAAAAGTGGAAATAATTATTTGGTTATTTCATATTTTAGGCATTATGAATGAAAGTAATTTATTCTGATGCTTCTGTAGAATAGAAAGAATTCATACTTTCTTCTGTACAGGATTTTTTTCTTATAACTATGTATATGCTTCCTTTTCTCTAATGAGTTTGGAATGCAACTAAATCTCATGAGAATCTCAGATCTACCTACTGTGCTTTCAAGGCTGCTTCCCCTTGCTGAGGCTGCTGGATGAGCTTTGTTGCATAAGGCATCATTTTCTCAGTACCATTGAGGAAGAAGGCTTTGCAGTAAATGCCCGATTTCTTTCACGAGAGATTTTTCTGGGAGAAGCGATGTTTTTGATCTTTATAAACCACTGGATATAAATTTTTAGTCATTTTATTGAAAAGGATATCAGGCTGGACTGTGATGAGCATACAATGATGTCTTTGCAATGTTCTCAGTGTATGTGAATTGTGGCTGATATGGTTTGACTCTGTTTCCCCCCAAATAACACGTTGAATTGTAATCTCCAATGTTTGGGGAGGGACCTGGTAGGAGGTGATTGGATCACGGAGGCTGATTTTCCCCTTGCTGTTGTTGTGGTAGTGAGTTCTCATGAGATCTGGTTGTTTAAAAGTGTATAGTCCTCCCACCTTCGCCTATTCTTTCTGCTCTGCCATGTGAAGAAGGTTCTTTCTTCACTTTTACTATGACATGATTGTAAGTTTCCTGAGGCCTCCTCAATCATGCCTCCTGTACAGCTTGAGGAACTGTGAGTCAATTAAACCTCTTTTCTACATAAATTACCAGTCTCAGGTAGTTCTTTATAGCAGTGCGAGAACAGACTAATATAGTGGCTATTCTCTACAACCTAATTCTATGCTTGTTGGTGAAAAGGGCAAAATTTTAAAATGACAGTTTTGCTAATTTGGAAAGATTTGGTGAATTTAGAGCTCTTGAATACAAATAAATCTGTATATTGAGTAAGGGAGCTATACATATATAGCATATATGCACACACATATTATTGCATTCTAATATCACACATATGTGTGTAAATTATATATTAACATAAATTAGCAACATACACATACACAATTAATATATGACATAAAATAAATAGTACATTAATATAGAACTATATTATGTATGTAACATAATAATTTAATACTTCCAGAGTACAAAATACAGAAAAATATGAAGAAGAAATGGTGCACTTTGTAGACATGGTAATTGTAGACATTTTTTGTTTTACTTCCATTTCTCGCTTCATTACAAATACACTCACACATATTTGTTACGTTCACTTCTCATTATAAAATGTTTCCTATATTAATTAAAACCCATAATAACATCTGTCTAATATTCCATTCATGAATATACAGTATAAGCTTTCGACATTTCTAATAAGTTTTCAAACAGGCTTTTTAAACCTTTGGATATAAATCCTGAGTTGTTATATTAAAAGGAAAATGTTGAATTAAAAGGACTCATAAATATGGGCCTCTTCAGATCGTATGAATAAAAATAAATTTTACAGAACATTTAAAGAAATCTTAAAAATAATAATTATCAAAATTTACATAGTTGTATATATAAAGCACTAGTCAAATAACCATAAAGTGAAAGGTTTTGTTTTGGTACAATGAGAACATTTTATAAATAGGTTGTACCTGGGGCAACAAAGCAAGTCTTAATTTCAAAGACTTAAAACTTTTAGAATTTCTTCAGATCATATAAATAAAAATAAATTTCGCAACTTACGTGAAGTAAAATTTTTGAAAAAAATGTATTAAGACTCACATAAGAAAAAGAGAATATGATTTGTAAAAAATCTATAGTTTTCAATTTAAAACTTTTGCTTAGGGAAATCATCAGATCTCAGTGACTTCACTAATTAATTCTTCCAAAAATTTAAAGGCCAATGTTTCTCATGATTATAGAAACATTCCACATTAAATATTAGAAAATGAAATCCAAAGATATGAAACAACTACATGATGACAAATTGTGTTTTATACAGGAATGCAAGTTAAGTTTAATGTGCAAAAATTAACTAGTGTAATTCACTACATTAACAGAATAAAGAAGAAAAAACAACATGGCCATTTTAATAGAGGCTGAAAAGGCATCTGATAAAATTCAGTAATTATTCATGGCTAAAAGTCTCAGTAAACTAGGAATAGAAGGAAATAATTTTAATTTGATAAAAGTCTTTTAAAAAATAGGTAACATCACAATATAAAATATTGAGCACTTTCCCTTCTCAGGTTATTAACAAGATAAAATGTCCATTATGAACCCTCCAAGGGGTCAATAGCATCTTGAAGACCTGGCAAGTGGGTTGAGAGGGAGAAAGGAAGAGGTAGAGAGAGGGAGACTGTGAAAGGAAGTTAGGTAAGTAGATAGTAAGAAAGGTCTACCCATGGGAGAATCAAAACTATTTTTATTTATAAGATATGTGATTTTGATACATAGAAAATCCAATAAAATATTAGAAACATTAAGTGAATTTGGCTGGGCGTGGTGGCTCATACCTGTAATCCCAAAACTTTGGGAGGCTGAGGTGGGGTGATTGCCTGAGGTCAGGAGTTCAAGATCAGCCTGCTGAACATGGTGAAACCCCAACTCTACTAAAAATACAAAAAATTAGCTGGGTGTGGTGCGGGCACGGTTAATCTCAGCGACTTGGGAGGCTGAGAGGCAGGAGAATCGCTGGAACCCAGGAGGTGGAGGTTGCAGCGAGCCGAGATTGCACCATTGCACTACAGCATGGGCAACAAGAGCCATACTCTGTTTAAAAAAAAAAAAAAAGAAAATTATTAAGTAAATTTAGTAATACTGCTAGATATAAGGTCAAAAATCATTTTTTAATACATCTGGTACATAGAATCAGGAATGAAATAGTAGATATTGTCATCTATTATCAGAAATATCTAATACTTAGGAATAGGTTTTTTAAAAGATGTATGAGACTCCACATTATTATACGAAAACAAGTCTGTAAATAAATGAAAAGATATGTTTATATTATATTCATGGATTAGAAAACTGTGCATTAATTAAATATAATGCACAGTTTTTATTTAAATATATTAAGGCAATGAAATACTTGCCCAAGAACATACAAATAGACCAATAGAACAGTATAGCAAATCCCGAAACAGACTTAGGTACATAATCACACTTGATATTTATCACTCATCTCTGTTACCAAACTCAGATGACCTGAAAGATAAAACAATCTTTAAAAGAAAAGATTGAAATGCTCCAGAACTATTCCAGGGCACAGAAAAAGTCGTTTTAAGGATCATTATTATCTTAATCACAAACTGGGGAAAGGACAGTTTAAAATACATAAAACACACAAAGGGAAAGCAATATTGCAAGCCAGTCTCATTTATGAGAAACTCTAAATATAACATTGACAAATCAAATACAACAATGTATTAAAAATTGTTACATCTTGACCACTTAAGTGTTTATTCCAGGAATACAGGAAATGGCCAGCATCAAGCAACATGTTATTATAATCAGTAGATTGGTAAAAAATATGATTATGTATATAGAGGCTGGAAAATTTTAACATTTGACAATACTGCCATTAAAAAATCTGTTAGCAAACTAATGACAGTGAACTTTCTTAAGTTGGTTAGCGATATTCTCCAGAAACTAATATATACATCTACAGTTATACATTTTTCTTTAAGCATGGCTATGGCTATAATTCCATCTCAAAAATGTTGATGCATCACATTTCTATTTTTATTCATTTAATTTTTTTCTAATTTCCAAAGTGATTTCTTCTTTGACCTGTAGGTTATTTAAAAATACATGTCTTAACTTCTAAACAGCTGAGAATTTGTCAGTTAACTTTTAATGCTGATTTCTAGGTTTGCTCTCACTGTGGAGAGAAGACAATATGCATGATTTCTTTTTTAATATTGTTGAGACTTGCTTTATGGCCCAGCAGATGGTTAATTTTGGTAAATGGTACACTTGTGCTTGCTTGAAAAGAAAATGTATTCTGTAGTTGTTACATTCAGTGTTTTATTTACATCAACAAGGTTAATTTTCTTTATCATATTCAAATATTTTGTATCTACTGATTTTGTCTTCTTATAAATGTAATGACTGACAAATGTGTTTTAAAATCTCTCATTGTGATTGTGTACTTACACATTTCCCATTTTATGTATCTCTGGATTAGATTTCGCATTTATACATGGTATATTTATTTTTGTTTAATGTATCGCAAGACCACATTATTAAGTACAAATAAGTTTAGAATTTTCATATCCTGTGAAGTTTTCCACTTTATCTCCGGTAATAAATTTTACCTTAAAGACTACTTATGTATATTATATGTACTATACACTATTATAGGTAATATATATTATATATGTGATTATATGTAATATGTAACTCTGCCAACTTTCTATTGACTAATAGTTGTGTGGTATGTGGAGGTTTCCTTTCAGAGTTTCTATATTTTTAAATTTTAACCATTTCTCCTGTAAGCAGAAGTTGTTGCACTCCTTTTTAAAACTTAAATCCTGTCAGAGAATCCTATCCTTTTGTTTGGAGCATTTAGTCTGTTTAGAGATAATGTGATTACCAGTGAAATAGAGACAGCTGATGTGTTTATATCTGTCATCTTGTTACCTTCCTATTTGTTTCATGTCTATTTTGCTATCTTTTCTCTCTTCATATTTTCTTTTGGGCTGATTATTTTTGTTTTTTCAATTGTTCTTAATTTTCTTTGTAATTAATACTCATTTTACTTTTTCAATAATTACCTTACAACCTGCATACTTACTTTATTAAAGCTTAATATACATTTTTACTTTTATGTTTTCCCAGAAATATTAGGACTTGAGAATGCCACAACTTTGTCCTTTTGCAGGTTTCTTTTCTTCTGGGATTGTCCATTTTGGTTATCTGTATCTTTAATCACAAAATTATTATTATATTATCATTAACATTGCTTTATACTGACTATATTTTTTATATTTATTATTTTAATGACTCTGTGTCTAATAACTGTATAGCATCCCCTCTGGGTGGTTTTCTATTTTCAGTTGTTCCTCTTGTTTTATGATCATGTTGAGCTCTAACTACACATTTGATTATTGTGTGCTGGATATTGTATGTAAAACATTGTAAAGACATTTTGAAGCCTAGGTGAATTTCGTCTTTCATCAGATAATTTTAAGTTTGCTTTTGGCTAGAGACAAGAAGGACCAGCAATGAGCCCTGTTTGAAAGTAGGGATTACCTTATTTCAAGTAAGAATTGAAATGACTTATCTGAGCTTTGGTCTTTTGGTGGTCCAATCCATTTCAGTTAATTCTTAGACTTTTCTAGGTTCTCTTAGAACTTCCTTAAATTCTCTTGGTTGCAAATCCAAATCATGGGATTGATTAGCCACCCCACCTTTCTTGGTGGGCCCTAGACTGGATAGTCTCTGGTCATCTGGACCCCAAATTATTGAGGGCTCTGCTGGACCTTGTAGCCTCCCAGACCCTCTTCCCAAGTTGGCAGAGGTTTCCCAGGCTAAAAATGGTGTCAAATGCCCAGTTCACCTTTTTTGTGTGTTCTTCTCCTCCTGAGTCTTGGCCCTGTATTTTCTAACTGCCTTTTGAGCTCTCTAATATCTTTTAAGACACTTAAAATATGTATTTTCTCCAAGTTCTCTTGTGGCTCTCAGTGGGAGCATCTATTTACCTTATCTAGTCAACTTTTAGAGGAAGTAGCCTGCTTTATTTCTTTTAAATCTTTTTCTTTTAAATCAAAAGTTAAGATTTATAACTTCCCACTAGTAAGACTAGTAAGACAAGAATTTTAGAAAGCTATCACATTTCTTAGTGTTTTTTTCTATCCCATTGTGCTGATAATTACTTACTCTGGGGGTTTTAAGACTATCTTTTCTGTTTTTCTTTCCCTTGGTATTAGCAACTTTTAAAAAATTACAACAAACATTACCTTATTCACTTTTACTTCATATATTTCCTGAAGTATTTATATTTATTTTTCTTCTTTCTTAAATATCCAAGACTGTTTACTTGTGGGCCTTTTTGTGGCAAAATTTTGAAGCTTTGTATGGCTGAGAGTATTTTTAAACCTGTATCTCCTATTTGAATAATAGTTTGGCCAGATATGAAATTCTTGGTTCAAAGTTATTTATTTTCAAGAAAATATTTTCTCTTATTCAGTGTTCTGATTCCTTTGTGTATGCTCTGCTCTTTCATTTTTGAAATTATTAAGGTAACTCCAAATTTTGTCATTGATAGTCAATGCTTTTTTATTCTAGTTATAAGTTTATTTTAATGCTCTGGTACTCTGGGCCCATTACATCTGCTTTTCATCTTTTTCTTAATCACAGGAAAATTTTTTTTCTGAATATTTTCTTCTCTTGACTTTTATATATTCCGTTTCTGGAACTCCTATCTTCTGGAAACCTGTACTTTTGTTCTGTTTTCCTTATCTTTTAACTTTATTTTTTATGTCATATTTCCTTTTCCTTCTGGGAGAGTTCTACAATTTTACCTTCAGATGGCTAATTTGTTTCTCATCTGTGGTAATTTACTATTAACATTTTTCTTATCTGTTGTAGTTCTCATTTTAACAATTTTTTTTCATACCAAGTGCTTCCACCTGGTTCTTTTAAAAAACATATTTCATTGTTCTTTTTTCTTTCCTAATTTTAGTATAATCTTTTATCAGTTTTAGTATACTTAGTGAGCTTGTTTTGAATTCTGATGTACCTTTTCTAATTTCAGCCTTTGATGGAAGCTTTAATACAGTTCATATTTTTTATTTCAAAATACTTTTTTTTCTCAAATGGCTTAGCTTTTAGATTCGTGATCCCGTTTTCTCCTGGGCTCATTGTCCACTAAGATAGGCAATGTGTCAAACTGGGGGCCAGATGAACTTCGGAGGAAGGGTGTCAAATGAACCATACAAGATAACCTGGCCGTGAAAAACCACCTTCCACATGCCGTATCCAGTGGAACTACTTCTCAGGGGAGGGCTCAATCCCTAGCCCATCACTAGGAGCAGAATTAGAAGAAACACTTTTTGGATTGGAATTTCCAGCCCTGAGATTTGAAGAGACAGAATGGCAAAGGAACTACCCTAACCCACCTTTTCCTTCTCCTGCTGCAATTTGCACTGTGGATCTGAATTGCTGTTGTAGGAACAAGCATTACTTATCCCAAGACAATGGTAGAGTAGAAGCAAGAAAGAATGTCAAAGCCCTCTATTTTATCTTCCCACAGCTATGCTGGACTGCCTTTGTTCCAACCTAGAGCCACTATTTCAGATAAACCAGATAAACCAATTAAACAACTACCCCCATTCCTCTAACTTACCTCATGTACCCCACAAAGCTCTTCATTATTTTCTTCCTAAAGTCGGTTTCCCTCTGTAATACTCTGCAGTTTACCTTGGGGATTGGAGCTGATAATCTTGCTAGTTTAACATTTTGGTAGGATGTTTTTTGTTTCAAAATGTCTTATGCCCCCAATCAATATTCCCTTTTCTTCAACTTTCTCTTTATTTCATATTCTTTCTACCTCATTTCTTCTACCATGTTTACCACGTCTCTGTTAATGGATCATTATATCTCTCTCACTTACCCTCTCTCTTTTTTGTCTCATTCTTATATCTTTTTTCTTTATTTCCCAGTGATGTCTGTTCTGTTGTCCCTGCTTTACTTTCCAATACCTGCTCTTTTCCTTAATCAATTCCATCTGTTCTAGGATCCTCCTGTAAATAGTTCTGTTTCTCATTTCTTATTCTTTTTCTTTTCCTTTTCCTTCAGTTCCAAAGTTCTCTGCTTCCTATCTCATGCTTTTTATTTATTTTTAACTCTTATTCAGTAACTATTGGCCCTAGATTTCTGAGATACATTTGTATTTCAAGATTAATCAACATTTAGAATCAACATTTTACTTGACTGAGTGCTTTAGGTAAAATCTTAGCTTATCATCGCATCTCTAGTGCTTTAATGCCTACTAACATTTTTAATATATTGTAGATGACTGGTACAGGTTTGTTGAATAAGCAAAAAAACCTTTAATAAATGCAAACAAGATATGTATAGTAGGGATGAAATAAATGATGGTCTTTTGAGTGAAATCCTATATGTAGTCATTCTCCTTAAGTTTTATCTAGTTTCGAAGCATTTTTCCCTGTTCATAAAGACCACTATTGAATTGTTTTGCAAAGCGTCCAGAAATGGATGAAAGTGAATTGCACTTTCAGCTTCTCTGGACATCTCAAATTCTTATTCATACTCTTCTGTGTGACTTGTTGTGGCTGTGGGTTCTATTGCAAGAGAGATACAAAATGTTTGCTATGGTAGACACAATAAAATAAGACCTTGGATGTGGTTAGGAAATTTCTGCATACAGAGATATCACAACATATCAGTCCCCAGGGAGAACTGATTCGTTTGCCTCCTAACTTGGATATGCATTGAATGTCAGGTTTGGTTTCTTTTTCTTTTCCTTAGTGCTTATGCTAGTTAATGTATGATCTTCTGCAGACTGCCAGCTTGTTCTGTACTCTGTGGAACAGTTGATCTTGAAAGATGTCATTTTTTTTTTCTCATTTTCTGACTTGTTTTGTTATATCAACATTGATTTATTTTTCACTTTTGACAACCTGAATTTTAAAAAAACCCAAACTAATCATGTCTCAGAAACTTAAAGTTAATGAAGTGGATACTGTGAGCTCAGGGAAACAATAATATATGGGGTCTGCCTATTTTCTGTTTGTTCCTTGTATCTCATCTTCTTTCCTTTTTTCTCTGTCACTTCGTTCCAAAGTATAAACAGATCCAATGATATTTCATCAACTTTAAATGTATATGTTCCCAGAGATACACAATTTAAACAGTTAATTATAAGTCTTCATTTAGTACTTTGTTTTGTGACACATACTGCATTTCCAAGACGGGACTGTTGTGCTTACTTTGAACCTAGTTATGATGGATTAGTAGCAAAATTAGTCAATGATCATTATGGTCACCCTCAAGCTTATTTGCAGTTTTAAGTGTATTTATTGTAATTTGAATGTATATCCAATCACACTTTCTGTGTAACTTCATCTTCACATTAAGGGAGACACATTAATTAAACGAAGGACACTTTGGAGAAATAAACAGAGACTGACAAAGTCTCTGTTTTTAAAACACTAGTCAGAAATGAAGTATAAAATCAACATTGAGTGTACAGCTTCTGTGACAAACCTGCACTTGACTCAGTTTCTGCTGATAGGTTGTTGGGTTATCTTGGGTAAATTGAGATAAGCCTCAGTTTCATGTTTTTATTCCTTTAAATCTTTACTCTCGGATAAAAAATACCTCAGAATTATTATGAAAATTGTGCATACACACATATACATAGATACGTATATGTGTATATACATGTATGCATAATAAAGACCCCAGAGTAAAGGCTCACTATCTGGCAGCCTTATTTTTGCAGTTTTGATGGTTTGTCATCATTAAATCATTGGCTTCTAGTGCCCACTGAATAGCAAATAAGCTTCGGTACTAACTTAAATCCAGAATCAAGTTTACAAAAGAAAAAAAAAATAGGAAACTTGGAGTCAGAAAATCTTCCTCTCCAGCTATGTTAATTATTTCTAGTTTTTCCAGCATACACAATTATTTTCGTTGGAAAGCACAGTGAATGATAATTCAACCTGCCTACAAAAGAAGATGAACGCAGATACATTATGAACCATAAACGATTTACCTTTACATGTTGTATGTCATGTAATTTTGAAATTAGTTTCACTTAAAATATACATGAGGAAAGAGAAACTTGAAAAATAGATCAAAAGGAGATACATTTTTTACTAATTTTCATTTGCCTCATATTTTCTTTTTCTGTTTTTATTGCTCCAAATTAAGGGAAGTTCTGCATTTTGAGTGTCTATTTTAACAATTATATTGATGGTGACTAATAGGACTTTGGCTAGATTTTGTATTTTATCACTTTATCATTGAAGGCAGATATAACAAGAAATTTCTATTAATGGAAACATAGCTTAGTTTGAAAAATGTTGAATAATAGCTTATCTGTTGCAAGGTTATTTTTAAAAAATCTTCAAACTCCCATTTTGGAAAAATTTAGCCAATCTGAATTTATAATTTGTCATTGTTGACCTAGTTATGCAGTTTACTAGGCTAAATTTACTGGAAAAAAATTCCACCACCCAAACAAAAAACAACACTTTTGTGGATATCCTTTCTTTCGATCTTTTTTTCAAAAATACATACCTTCTAGAACTCCAGGTTAGATTTTTCACATTGCTATTAGATGCATAAGAGACTAGCAGTAAAATGATTGTATTTTGTAGTTTCGCAATTGGGAATAAACTGCAAATGCTGTTTTGTAGTCTGCTTTATTTTGCCAACAATATATCATGAACATCTTTGAAAGTCATTATATATTCTTCTAAGACATCATTATTAA